>NW_026294424.1:58395012-58555012 GCF_007827085.1 Peromyscus californicus insignis | reverse complement strand
TTGAAAGAATTGTGTGCTCTCAGAGCCCACCAGCACCGACTGGACTTAAAAGAGCCTTTATCCAGTAACTGATGGAAGCAGATGCAGAGATCCACGGCCGGGCACCAGGTTGAGCTCCAGGAGTCCAGTCAATGAGAGAGAAGAGGGATTCTATGAGCAAGGGACATCGAGATCATGATGGGAAAAGCGTATAGAGATGGCCAGCCAAACTAGTGGAAACTCATGTGGCTGTGGAGTCCCCATGGGACTAGACTAGGCCCTCTGGATAGGCAAGACAGTTGTTTAGCTTGAACTGGTTAGGGAACCCCCAGGCAATGGGATCAGGATCCATTCCTGTTGCATGAGTGGGCTTTTTGGAGCCCAGTGCCTATGGTGGGACACCTTGTGCAGCCTTGGTGGAGGGGGGAGGGGTTTGGACCTGCCTCAACTGAATGTACTAGGCTCTGCTGACTCCTCATGGGAGACCTTGCTTGGAGGAGGTGGGAATGGGGGATGGGTTGGGGGTCGGGGAAGCTGTGGGGCGGGAAGAGGGAGGAGAGGGGGATCTGTGGTTGGTATGTAAAATGAATAGAAAATGTCCTAATAATAAAAAAAGAAAAGAATTGTGTGCTGTGTGTTTTCTGAGATGCATTTTCATTAAAGATTGCATTTTGTACGTCCACAACCATCATGAATTAAAAAAGAAAAACAAGTGTGTATCTGGCATGATTTACTTCATCTTGTGTCTAATTAGGAGTGTGAGATGGGTATGGTGGCATACACTATCCAGAGTCCCAGCACTTGAGAAGAAGATGCAGGGTGGCTAGAAGTGCCAGCGGGCTACAGGGAACCCTGCCCCAAACAAAAAAGCCAGGACATTTTCTTCAAATTGTAGTTAACGCCGCATAGATTTCAACCTCCCTGAATGCACCGTGGTTCTTTGGTGTGTGAGCAGCTGCCTTTGTCCTCATAACTGCTCACTCTCCTCGCTTCCCGCTCTTTCCTGAGTTCTCTACTTGAGGCCTGGCCATCTTCAGAGAAGCTGAACTCTGCCCTCCCGGAGCTCTGTCACCCTGCACCTTACATTCTGCACAGTCATCACCATCCACCCCGTGCCTACTCACAGCCGCGGCGGACTTCCGGTGTCCCGGTGCGCCGGGCTATCATCATCTACTTCCTTGTTTGTTTTTCTGGGATGTCAGAGTTCTCTAAGGGCCTGGGCTTTGCCTCTTCGGCATCAAGTACATCTGGGACATGGTATATGATTAATGAATGCTTGTCAGAGGGGTGAATGATTAAGAGAATGAATCTCTCATTCTTCCCAAGGGGGTTTTTAGAAATTAGTGCTACACTTGGCTGGGTGGGCACGGTGGGCAGATAATGAGAGAGGGTTAAGCGATGGAGGTCTAGGTCTTGAGTGCTTGTTGGTCCTTCTGCTTGGCCATGTCCTAGTTAATCCATCTCATAAAACAGGGAAGCCACAGGAAGCTTCAGGAAGCTCCTTGGGTTTTCCTGACTGTCCTGTATTTGCTGGCCTGTCTTCACCTGTCTTGAAGGTATTGGCTACAGGAAGAAGGGGAGGGAACAGGTCTTCCTACTGAATATAACTCCCGCCATGTTGCCATCATTCCTCCCTCGGAGACATCCAAGATCACACAAGGTCAGTTATGGTTATATCGTAACTTACATGGCAGAAGTCATGAACTCTGTGACCTGCTTTGGCCAAGCACCAGGTTGGGGCTGACCCAGATCCTTGGAGGAACCAGACGTAGTGCCTGGCTTGAGAGTTAAAAGTCTATGAGATGGTACACATCTTTAGTCTCAGCACTTTGCGGGGCCGGGGGAGGGACACAGGCAGGTGGCTCTGTGGGAGTCTGAGGCTAGCCAAGGCTACATAGTGAGTTCCAGGACAGTCAGAGATGCACAATAAGATCCTGTCTCAAAAACCAACCCTCCCCCCAAAAAGTAATAATAATAAAATAAAAAAAAATTAGAAGTCGTATGAGGAGTGCCAGGTGTGAGGGTGGTGCATGCCTTTAGTTCTAGCACTCAGAAGGTAGAGGCAGATGGCTCTCTGTGAGTTCAAGACCAGCCAAGGTTCCCTACGGAGACTGTAAAGTTAAAAAAGGAAAGGGAAAAAAAAAAAAGGCTACGAGGGGATCAGACTGGACATCAGCAGAGTGGAATGGCAGCCCGCTTCTGCTCCCGGGTGGAAACACTAAGACCAAACATGCTGCTTTCATGAACATGCCAAGCTGATATTGGGAAGTTTTAAACTGACAAAATCCTAAAACGTGTATGAAACTGTTAACCCTCACTGAAGTTTCGTGAGGCTAAGCATAAGTCATCGCTTTTCAGGAAAGGAAACGGAGGTCACACAGCTTGTGGGGTGTTTGGGACACCCTGGGATCTGCATCACCGAGGTCAGTCTCCTATCCCTGCCTGACACTGTCTACCTTCCAGAAGGTTCGGCATGCAGGAAGCAGATGCGAAGGCCCTGGGAACTCGTGAGGTTCCCTTGAGATGCAAAGAGCAGCCCGATTTAAGATACTTAAGCCATAGGTATGGTGTTTTGAGTTTTGATTCTCTGAAAATTAGCCATCCTTGGAGAGTCTGGAACACAAAAGGTCCAGGAACAGGAGTGGGAAGCTGCAGTCTCCAGTAGGGAGAGGCTTGGGAAGGAGGTGAGGCAAGATGTGAGGCTCACTGCGGGTGGTGAGTGATCCAGGATGCTCTGGCTGCTGAGGCCTGGCTTGGGGAAGGAGGCCAGTGGCCCAAGGCATAGTGGTCGGAGGACAGTACATGACTGGCCACTCCCAAGTGTAATCCAGTAAGTGGGGTCATCCTGGGCACTAAACAACAGCATGGGGCACAACAGTCAGCGCCAGCTGGTGACCTCTGACCTGGGGATGAGAATCTCCTCCTCCAGAAAAGGAGATGGGCTCAGGGCATCTAGAGGGAGAAAGACAGACTGAATGTGGACCTCCCGGGATTATTGGGCAGGATGTGTTGGTGGGGTGGGGTGTGTGTGGAAGCCCAGGAAAGGTGCTAAGGTTAGTGACTTCCTGCCCTTTGTCAAATGGTTTTACAGGTGTGAGCTCCAGCCTTGCCTACCGTCTTGGGAGGAGGAATTAGTTTCCATGCCTTAGAGACACCATCATAATTTACCAGAGGCCCTGGAGCTAAACCGAGCTCATGGAAGAGGCTGAATCTGGACACAGACCTGGTTGCCCCATTCCCAATACACCATTGGGGCAAAAGCTCCCCAGGGGGACCTAGGACACCAGGATGTGCCTGTCTTCTCTGGTAAAGCTTAAGACTGGATGACTAGATTTCCCCCATCCCATGGCGTATCCCAGGCCCCTCCCATAGTGCCTTGCTTGGAAACGCTCAAGTCAGGGCTTGCAAGTGGGAGGGGCCATAGAAGACCTTGGTGGGGGTGGGGGGGTGGGGCAAGGCAAGGACAAGGAGGAAGGCCTGGGAGTCAGTGTGGTTAAGTTGCAACTAAGTGGAAGAGTAAATTGCTCAGAATACCACAGGCCTCAACCATCCTGAAATGAGTTTACGGTAATTCTAGATAAAAACACAACATTCGGAGATGATACTTAAGAGATCTGGGGTGGGGTTGGTTTACTTTATTTTATTTTATTTTATTTTTTTCCTGACAGTTTCAATCTAATTCAGCACTTTCACTTTGGCAGATAGGCCTGACCTTTCTGTGGTCTGAGGACTGCTGACGCAGCAGAAGGGTAAGCCATGGGGCGCACATGACCCCAAACCAGCCTGGCGGTTCCCAGTCTCCTCGCTTTGGACTCTGGAAATCTCTGAAACCTGGACCTGTAAGCCCTTAAGGGACTGGGTCTGGGCAGGGCGTTCATGAGTTAGAACCTTTTTAAAAAGAGGAATTTCCCCCCAAGTTCACAGGAGGCAGAGAAGGGCGCTGGTTTGGCTCCGTTCTTCCCCCTTTTTACCCGGTGCAGATGGAGACTGGAGATGAAGAGAAAGAGGAAGGAAGAGGAGGTGGGGGGAGGGTCTGCAGTAGGGTAGGCGGGCTCTGACTTCCCGGGGAAGACATCATTTCTTCCCGGAGCTCAAACTCCGGTTTCCCTGGGTACTTATCTCTTCTAAACACCCCCAGTCGGGTTTTTCCTGTGGGTTCGTGTTCCTTTGGAACCAAACCATGCACCTGAATATTCCTCACCTGAAAACCACGTTCCACCTCCCTCACCAAAACAAAAGACAGCACCTACCCCACCCCCAAACCCCAAAGTGATGTTTCACACGCTTATCAGAACTCAAATCTGCTGTGCACACCAGGAAACGTTGCCAGTAAGCCAGCTGTAACCAAATCAGATCTTTCCCCTTGACTTCCACTGGTGAGACTCGGGACTTGCTGACGTAGAAACGACAGAGCAAGAGGTGTGGGCGCCCTGCACCCGCCCTTGCAGAAGACAACCTCGCTGGCCTCAGCTTGGAACAAGGAGAATCTAGGATCAGCAGAGACCTGGAGATCTTGAGCGACAGCCTCAGAAGTCAGATGAGGTCACGATTTAGAATTTCACGTGGCCCCAGATCCTGGTGGGTTCTATGTGTTTTCCTCTCCGAGAGTGGATGCTGAACTCTGATGTGGATAAAAGGGAAGCTGCCAGAAATACAAGGAGAATCTAGGATCAGCAGAGACCTGGAGATCTTGAGCGACAGCCTCAGAAGTCAGATGAGGTCACGATTTAGAATTTCACGTGGCCCCAGATCCTGGTGGGTTCTATGTGTTTTCCTCTCCGAGAGTGGATGCTGAACTCTGATGTGGATAAAAGGGAAGCTGCCAGAAATAACCCTTACTCTGAAAAGGGAAACACAAGAAGGAGAGGCCGGAGACGCTCAGTCAGTAAAATACTTGCTGCACAAGCATGAGAAGCTAAGTTTGGGTCCCCAACACCCAAGTAAAATCAGGGCCCAGCCGGGCGGTGGTGGCACACACCTTTAATCTCAGCACTGGGGAGGCAGAGGCAGGCGGATCTCTGTGAGTTCGAGGCCTGTCTGGTCTACAGAGCGAGTTCCAAACAGCTAGGGGTGTTACACAGAGACACCCTGTCTCGAAAGCCCAGACCCCCCAACCCAAAAACCAAACCAAACCAAAACAACAACAACAACAACAACAACAACAACAATAACAACAACAAAACCCAACAGAGCCCAGTGAAGCAGAGCAGGAAGCCCAGCATTTCTGAAAGGTTTGAGACAGGATGATCCTGGAAGTTCCTGACCAGCCATGCCAGCCAAATCAGCGCATCCAGTTTAGTGAGAGACCCAAAAATGTAAATCTCAAAATAAAAGGTGGAGAAAGATAGAGGAAGATGCTCAACATTGACCTCTGGCCTCCACACACATCTACACACATGCACACACACCCAAGTGCATGCATGCTCATACACAAGACACATACAGCGTCACACCCCCACAATACCCCTTATTTTAGCTGGTGGACTCAAGCCTCAAGCAATAGCCTCCGCCCCTAGTCTTCATTTGAGAGTTATCATGAATGTGCCTGGGGTGAGGAACCTGGAGGAAGCAAGGTATCATCCATAAAATGGAGCCAGCACTTTGTCCAGTGTGAAATAACCCCGGGGAATCAAGCTGGGTTCCGAGGCAGTGCAGACTAACTGGACATAGAGAGGTGGGATTCTAGGTGATTTTTATTTTCTCAGCCATTCAAAAGGGTTGAATTTGTTCTCCAATCATTAAATCAAAAATGTCGAAGTGCCAAATGATTTGGGCCTCTCCTTTGAAGGACTGAAACTTCTAAATCCCATTATATTTGGAGAGACCATCCTCTTCTCAGAGGTTGTAAAGTGTTTGTGAGGATGTAGGTGGTCCTTGGGAATGAAGGCAGTCACTGGTGGTCACCATTCTGGTCACTGTTGGTCCTTTGCTGTCTTGGAGACACTGGATTCCAGGTGGTTTCCATTCATAGATAGTTCTATGCCTGGTCTCCAGTATTTATGATCACTTGAAGCCACATGAAATTCTAAATCGTAACCCCATCTAACTTCTGAGCTCGTCACTCAAGATCCCTGGATCTCTCCTTAGTCCAGACTGAGTCTGGCAGCTTTTCTCCTGCCCTTTTCTCCTACATCAGCAACCCCTGAGTCTTACCATCAAAAACCAAGGGCAAAGGTCTCATTAGGTTACAGTGGCCCTCTTACGATTACAAGCTTTGAGTCTGGGTCTGTGGCTTGTAGGATCACAGGCGTGCACAACCACACCCGAAATCCTGCTTTTTAAAATGGTGTTAGAAACACAGGAATATTGAAAGGATAATAACACACTCTATGCAGCTCTCGCCTAGTTTTCACGTAAATGTAACATCTGTTCTCATGGCACATCTGTTGGCTATTATCAACCCATCAGCTGAAACCCATAGACTGCTCCAATTTCCTCAGTTTCTTCTGCTGCTCCAAGATTCCTTCCAGTGCAGCATGTTGCATTTGTTTGGCTCCTCTTGAAGGTGACTCTCTCAGCCTTTCATTGTTGGATGACTTTGACGATTTTTTTTTTTTTGGTTTTTCGAGACAGGGTTTCTCTGTGTAGCTTTGCGCCTTTCCTGGAACTCGCTTTGGAGACCAGGCTGGCCTCGAACTCACAGAGATCCGCCTGGCTCTGCCTCCCGAGTGCTGGGATTAAAGGCGTGCGCCACCACTGCCCGGCTGACTTTGACGATTTTTTAATCATTGTTTTTATTGTCTGTTCTCCATAGAGACCCATATTTGCAGCTTTAATAACATAAGTGAGGTCGTTTGTTTAATTACTGAGCTATGAGAATATGTTTTTAGTACCAGACACCTGTAAGATTTGTTTGAAACTTGCTAATGTTTTCTCCATTAGTGTAGGGTGTATTTGCTTGCTTGTTTTATATTTTTTTTAGTTTTGTCTTAGTTAGGGTTTCTATTGCTGTGAAGAGACACCATGACCACAGCAACTCTTTTAAATGAAAACATTTAATTGAGGTGGTGGCTTACAGCTCAGAGGTTCAGTCTATTATTGTCGTGGCAGGGAGCATGGCGGCATGCAGTCAGATATGGTGCTGGAGAAGTAACTGAGAATCCTGCATCTTGCAGGCAACAGGAGGTCAACTGAGACACTAGGCAGTATCCTGAGCATAGGAAACCTCAAAGCCTGCTCCCACAGTGACACACTTCCTCCAACAAGGCCATACCTGCTCCAACAATGCCCTAATCATATCACTCCTATGAGATTATGAGGACCTATTACTTCAAACTACCACATTCCACTCCCTGGTCCCCCATCAGCAAGCAAATACACCCTACACTAATGGAGAAGACATTAGCAATATCCCAGTCCCTGGTACCAACTTCTGTCTTAGGGTTTCTATTGCTGTGAAGAGACCCATGACCATAGCAACTCTGATAAATGAAAACATTTAGATGAGGTGGTGGCTTACATTTCAGAGGTTCAGGCCATTATCATCATGGCAGGAGCATGGTGGTGTGCAGTCAGACAATGGTGCTGGAGAAGTAGCTGAGATTCCTACATCTTGCAGGCAACAGGAAGTTGACTGAGACACTGGGCAGTATCCTGAGCATAGGAAACCTCCAAGCCTGGCCCACAGTGACACACTTCCTCCAACAAGGCCATGTCCACTCCAACAATATCCCACCTCCTAATAGTGCCACTCTCTGTGAAAGATTATGGGGGCCAGTTACATTCAGTCTACCACAAGTTATGTATTTATTTTTGTTTTTAATTCAAAATTTTATACAATATATTTTAATAATTTTCCCTCGCCCAGTTCCTCCCAGATCCTCCCCACTTCCACCTCTACCCAACTGTATGTTCTTTCAGTCTGCAGTCATACCGCCTGAACACACCTGATCTTTTCTGACATTTTTTTTTTTTTTTAATTCTGGGAATAAACCTAGAGTCTCATGCATGCTCGGCAAGTAAGTACTCTAACACTGAGCTATATAAAACATCTCCAGCCCCCTTTTCACTTTATTTCTGAGTTGCCTGGACTGGTCTTGCACTTAAGATCTTCCTGCTGCAACCTCTTGAGTCCCTGGGGTTACGGGAGTGGCAGATCAGAGAGTGCCTTTCCCATGACATCACATCAAGGGTAGACACTGTCAGCGTGGCATGCCATGCTTTTCAATGGCCTCGGCCACCTGGTTGGAGCAGTGTCTTGATTGTCAAGTTTGTCTATTCCCGTGCTCCCCACCACAGGAGTGGGGTTTATGATTATGTTCCCCCTCAAGGGTGGAGTCTCTGCATAAATTATCTGGAGCACTCTCTTGTAGAGACTTGCCTTTTGTGGTTGTTAATTAATCCAGCCGTTCAGTAGTGTCAGCAAGGACTCATGGGACTTTATACTTTGGGTTCTAATTAATTCTTTGTTTTTCTGTTTGGGTTGCCTTAGCTTTGGCCATGGTGAGCTTTTCCAGTTGATGCCTTGTCCTAGAAATGCCCTCCATCCCTCCTGCTTTCCTGTGTCCTTCCCAGGCCTCCCTGATGCTGGCCCCAGCTCTGCTTCCAACCCTCCCGTGTTTGTCTCCTGCTGCATCCCTGGGTTCCTCTGCGGTTCTGTGCTGCCTTCCTTTCCCAGTTCTTCAGCCTCCTCTGCGCAGCCTGGAGACCCTCTGTTGGCTGAGCAGGGTGGGGCCATCATCACCCAAATGCCTTCATCATTCCCTCTACTCAAGAGGATTCATTTTTCTGTTTCTATTAACCAACACCAGTGATGAAAACCAAAATCTCTTTCGCCTCCTTAAATGGCATTTTCCATCGTATAGTCTACACTATGGTTACTGTGGGTAGTACGGGCTGTGAAAACAGAGAGTCTGTGTCACATTATGTCATCTCCATTAGATTATTCACTCATACTAATATGTCACAGACACATCCTCAGTTAAGAAATCAGCTTCCATCCCAGCACTCGGGAGGCAGAGCCAGGCGGATCTCTGTGAGTTCGAGGCCAGCCTGGGCTACCAAGTGAGTCCCAGGAAAGGCGCAAAGCTACACAGAGAAACCCTGTCTCGAAAAACCAAAAAAAAAAAACAAAAAAAAAAAAAAAGAAAAAAAAAAGAAATCAGCTTCCCTCTCAGGCCAGCGAAGCAGGTAGGCTAACTGCAAATCTTCACCTCTCTCTCTGTTCCTCTAAATTCAATCCCATGGTCTCATCTCCAGCTTTGGGGCAGACGGACAGACCATCTGCTGAAGCCTCCCTCCCCTATCCTGCCACCCCCATCTCCAGGGGCTCCATGGATCTTCTCCTCCTAACTTCCCTCCCTCACTCATTGCTTTGTCCCAGCCCCCAACTTCAACAGGCATTCCCTGGGAACCCACAAGCCCCTCTGACCAGGGAAGCAGGTAGGCCAACTGCAGATCTTCACCTCTCCCATTTCCTCTAAGTCCGTTTCCCATTTTCTTTCTCTCCATTCCTCCAAGTCCATTTCCCATTTTCCACGTCTCCCTTCTTCCAAGTCCAGTCCCTCAGTCTCATCCCCAGATCAGTGGCAGACCTTCTGCTGTGGCCTCTCCTCACCCTCTGTTCCCATTCTCAGGGTACTAAGCAGATCCTGGTGGACCACCTGCTTTCCTCCCTCTGTGGACCCCATTAGCACACTTTATCCCATCCCCATTCCTAAATGTCAGCTCCCAATACCCAAAACCACTTTTTATCTGGAACCCCAGTGGTCACACCTGTCAGCATCCCAGAATAATTTCTTACCAGGCAACACACAGCCACCACACTCCCCTAAGAACCAAGGAACAAAACACCCACCCAACAAAGACAAGACCAGATAGCAGCACCTAGAATTACGATCTTCCCAATCCTAGATGTCTAGATGCAGAAGTAAAAACACAATCAACTATAGCCAGGACGATATGTCTCTACTAGAGCCCAGCAACCCAACCACAGCAGGCCCTGAGTATTCCAACATAGCTGAAGCACAGGACAGAGACTTTAAAATAGACTTTATGAATGTGATAGAGGTCCTTAAAAAGGAATGAAGAAATCCCTTTTTTAAAAAATCCATGAACCAACAAACAGTGGAAGGAAGTGAATAAAACAGTTCAAGACCTGAAAATGGAAATAAAATCAATAAAGGAAACCCAAACTGAGGGAAATCCAGAAATGGAAAATTTAGAAACTTGAACAGGAATGTCAGAAGCAAGCCTCACCAACAGAATACAAGAAATGGAATATAGAATCTCAGGCATTGAAGACCCACAAGAAGAAATGGATACTTTGGTCAAAGAAGCGTTAAATAAAAAAAACAAAACAAAAAACTCCTGGCATCTAATCTAATCTAGGAAATCTAATAGGAACAGAAGAAGGAGAACAAACAAATCAAAGGCACAGAAAGAACTCAAAAAAAAAAAAAGCCCCTAGATATCATTAAAACAAATTTAAAATGTGGTATGTGCTGGGTTTGGTGGTGCATGCCTTTAATCCCAGCGCTCAGGAGGCAGAGTCAGGTGGATCTCTGTGAGTTGTTCGAGGCCAGCTTGTTCTACAGAGTGAGTTCCAGGACAGCCAGAGCTACATAAAGAAACCCTATCTCAAAAACCAAACCACGGGCGGTGGTGGCGCATGCCTTTAATCCCAGCACTCGGGAGGCAGAGCCAGGCGGATCTCTGTGAGTTCGAGGCCAGCCTGGACTACCAAGTGAGTTCCAGGAAAGGTGCAAAGCTACACAGAGAAACCCTGTCTCGAAAAACCAAAAAAAAAAAAAAAAAAAAAAAAAAAAAAAAAAAAAATTTTGGGCTGGAGAGATGGCTCAGAGGTTAAGAGCACTGACTGCACTTCCAGAGGTCCTGAGTTCAATTCCCAGCAACCACATGGTGGCTCACAACCATCTGTAATGAGATCTGGTGCCCTCTTCTGTATACATAATAAATAAATAAATTTAAAAAAAAAAAAAAAAAAACCAAACCAAACCAAAACAACAACAACAAAAATGGGAGGTGAGATACAGGGGGGATAACAGATCTAAACAGAGAATTCTCAAAACAGGAAACTCAAATGGTGGAGAAACACTTAAAGAAATGTCCAACATCCTTAACCATCAGGGAAATGCATATCAAAACCAGTTCGAGATTCTATTTTGCACCTGTCAGAATAGCTAAGATAAAAAACACAAATGGCAGCTCATGCTGATGAGGATGTGGAACAAGGGGAACACTCCTCAACTGCTGGTGGGAGTGCAAACTTGTACAGCAACTCTGGAAATCAGTGTGGTGGTTCCTCAGGAAGATGGGAACCATATGCCCTAAGATCCAGCTCTATCACTCTTAGGAATATACCCAAAAGCTGTTTCATCCTACCACAGAAACACTTGTAAAGTGTTTCATCCTACCACAGAGACACTTGTTCAGCCATGTTCATTGTCGCTCTATTCATAATAGCCAGAAATTGGAAACAACTTAGATGTCCCTCAACAGAAGAATGGATAAAGAAAATGTGGTACATTAACACAATGGAATATTACTCAGCCTTTAAGAAAAATGACATCATGAAATTCACAGGTAAATGAATGGAACTAGAAAAAAAATCATCCAGAGTGAGGTATCCTAGATCCAGAAAGACAAACATGGTATGTATTCAATTATATGTGTATATTAGCTGTTAAGTCAATGATAACCAAGCTATAATCCATAGGACCACAGATAGAGGTTAGGTATAGAGTAAGAGACTAGGGGATACAGATAGGTCTTATTAGGAAAGGGAAATAGAATAGACAGTTATGGATGGGTGGGTGGGGGGCTGGAATGGGGGGACCAAGTGGGAAAGGGAGGAAATATGGGAAGAGGCAGCTAAAATTAAGGGCCATTTGAGGGGTAGTGTGGAAACTGAATGCAGTAGAAGCTTCCTAAAATATATACATATATGAAGGCTATCTAAATGAAATCGCCAAATAATGGGGATGACAGAGTCCCAAATGGCCATCTCTTGTCACCAAATGAAGCTTCCAGTACCGGGATTGGGCTACATCTAATTGAGTTGTTAGCCAAGGGAGTTCTGTGGGAATCCTCAAACAACCCAGTCTGTTGCCGAGAGTGTTGGTTGCTCTTCACAAACACAGTGGATGGCAAGGTTCCATTGCTGAAGACAGCACCCATACAACTCATTGAACATGGAGAAGTCCAGCTGGTGCCTACAGAGTTTTCACCCCATGTGCTGGTGTCTTTGTTACAGGAAGGTATTTGCATACTACCTGTAGCCGAATTTCTAAGTGGTCTTATTAAATAAAAACCACAGAGCCAAATATAGGGGCGCAAGCCTTAGAGATCAGGGAAATAGTGAGAGCTACCAGCCAACCTTACCTCACCGCTCCATAGCTTCCAAAGAGAGCTACTTCCTGTCTACCCTGCTCCTTTATTGCCTTGTTGTTCTGTCCTCTCATTTGCTTTTAGCCCAGCTACCTTACTTCCTTGTCATGGCCTGTCTGTACAGACCTCCAGGTCTCTATGGTTGGTACTGGGATTAAAGGCGAGTGTCACCATGCTTGGCTGTTCCCTAGTGTGTCCTTGAACACATAGAGACCCTGCCTGCCACATGATCGGATTCAAGGCGTGTGCTACCACTGCCTGACTTTTGTGTTAATGGCTTACTATTTCCTCTGATCTCCAGCTAAACTTAATTTATTAACTTACAAATAAAATATCACCACATTTCAGCACAAATAAAATATCACCACAACTACCAAAAGAGAAAAGTAAACACCAAGCCAGCCACAACCCTTTGATCTAGAATACTGCCCTGCCTGCAAAATGCGTTAGGGCAATGGTGATACAAAGCTTGTGTGAGTGACCAGCTAATATCTGATTTGACTGAAGACCCACTCCATGAGATGGAACCCATACTCGACACTGCTTGGGTGACCAAGAACCAGAGACGATATCTCCCAGGGACCTACACTAAAACCAAATACTACTGGTCTAAAAAACAGAAACAAAAGCAAAATAATGTTCCAATAAAATGACTCGGTGACATTCTGCCGTACTCATAGATCAGCCATCACCAGAGAAGCTTGCTCCTGCAGCAATGGGAACAAATACTGAGGCCCACAACCAGGCATTGTGCAGAGAGTGAGAGTCCTTAGAACACTCAGCCCTAAGTGGGATGTCTCTATCAAATCCCTCCTCTCAGGGTTCAGGGAGCCCTTCAGAAGAGGAGGTAGAAAGTATGTAAGAGCCAGAGGGGATGGAGGACATAAGGAGAACAATCCTTTCTAAATCACCACGTGTGTGTGTGTGTGTGTGTGTGTGTGTGTGTGTGTGTGTGTGTGTGTGGCATGTGTGTGCAGGGGTGCTTGCTGTTCAGATATAAGTGGAGTCTAGAGGCTGATGTCAGAATTTCTTCCTCAGTAACGTCTCCACCTTAATTTTTGAGGTAGGGTCTCTCATTGGTCCTGAAGCTTATGATTTCGGCTAGATGAGCTGGCCAGTGAGTCCTTGGGCTCCTCCCGTCTCTGCTCTCCCAGATCTGGGCCTATAGCTGTGTAGCATCACATCTGGCGTTTACGTGAATCCTGCAGAACCCAGATGAATCCAAACTTAGATCAAGCTCCAGTTCCCCGAGCTTTGCCCCACTGGAGCTGCCCTCCTTGGCCTTATGAATCGCTCATTTATCTTCGCCCTTCCTTGGCATGATGTGCTGGAACGTGGCATTGCACAGCTGCATGTGCTAACCCTTCCAGAACATTCTCAGAAGCATTCCCAAAGTCTTGCTCAATAGGCTACACTAAGGGTGGGACAGATGCTGGAAGAAGGTCATAACAAATTAAATGTCTCGAAAAAGACGTGGAAGAGGCATTCTGTCGACTAGATGGGTAGGTTTCGGACTTCTTGGCCCCTTCCTTCCTTCCTTCCTTCCTTCCTTCCTTCCTTCCTTCCTTCCTTCCTTCCTTCCTTCCTTCCTTCTTTCCTTCCTTCCTTCCTGAGAACATGTTTCTCTGTATAGCTCTGGCTATTCTGTAGCTTGCTCTGTAGACCAGGGTAGCCTCAAATCCCAAGATCTCTACCTGCTTCTGCCTCCTGAGTGCTGGAATTAAAGGAGGTCTATGTCGCTCATGGCATCTTGGTCGTTTCTAAAGGGTTAAACAAAGTCATACCGAGACAGACTGTGGCCTGTGTTGGAAACATACATTTCTCAGAAAAACAATTTCTGAAAAGATGGTGCTGCGTAGTTGCAGGAAACTTAGAAGGATAAGTTTTTATTGTTTCTAGAAAAAAAAGTGGGGGGAGGTTAGATGAGTGGAAATTTCTGGAAAGGAGTCAGGGAAGGAGAAACAGATGTAGGGTCATGACCTACTGAATAAAACTGTTCTTCCAGGAACTCCAGCAGACGAAGGCCACTCTGTGCTGGAGAGTACTATGGACCGATGGAGCTCTGTAATTCATGTGTGGGGCCCCAAAGACCCAGTACCTCTAAATGTGACCGCGTTTAGAGACAGGGTCTTTACAGAGGTCAGTGAGTTAAGATGATGCCGTCGAGCTGGCCCTAATCCAATTTGACTTCTGTCCTTGGAAGAAAGTTTGGATGCAGACACGTAGGAAGGAAGGTCTTGGGGGTACAGGGAGAGGACGCCACCCACCAGGTGAGAGGGACAGAGAGAGAGGACGTCACCTGCAAGCTGAAGACAGGAAACCAATGCTGTTCATCTTGGACTTGGAGTCTCTAGAACTGTGAGGGGAAAAAAAAAAAAGCCAAGTTTCCTTGATTAAGCCCCCTAGCCAACACCACCCACAGTCGTGTGTGGTAGCTGGGGAGAGACCAGGGGTCTGGCTCCCCTGGCCATTCTTTCTCATTTGTCTGCCATATGCTGCCCCAAACGAAAGATTTTTTGAGAATCCAATTCTTTACTTATTTGTGAGATTAAGTCAGTGATTTAAAAAAAAAAAAAAAACTAAATGAATCTTCTCGCGAAAGGTGGGTCCTGGTAAGCTATGGGAGTCCGGTAGCTCGCCCGAGGCAGCCTTGGAGTGGAACTCGGTTTCCCATTTTCTCCTTTGGGTGAGAATCATGTAGGCTTTACTGAGGATTGTAAGTGCAGGCAGTACCAGTAGGCATCCAACAGTAAATAACTTCATGCATGGCCTTTGCAAAGACTGTGGTCCCCTTGGGCTCCCTCCCCTTGGCTGTCTCTTCCAGCGGTACATCTGCAGCTCCTCTCCATCCTTTAGTTACTTTAATGTTGTCAGATTTGGGGGCCCAGTGGCCCCCACATGCCTGGCAGCCAGCCTCTGCTCTGGCTTGCAAAGCTTCACTCAGCCAAAAGGGGAGTGGGGAGGGGGTCTTTCTTGGAGGCTTATTCTCCTGCTAAGGAAATGCCCCCCAACCCCCATGTTTACCTCTTCTACTAGGTCAATATTGGCTGCTTTGGACTCCCCTATCAGGACTATCTCTGTAAGAAGTGTGTGAAATGAAAAACATGAGTTAGGGCTTTGCCGGTGGGAACTGATCCTCCTGGGATTTGAGATCAACGTGCATTCTCATTCTAAGCGAAGCCCTCTTAGGATCAGGCTTCCTGGCTCCTTCAGACTTCAGAGGGGCACTTCCACTTCCGGTGGAGGGAACCCTGCCCATCTGCGATCTGCCCATCTGCTGAGCCTCAGGTGGTCTTGAGGCAGCCGGGAGGTAAATGCAGCAGGAAGATTAATGACACCTGCTGAGCAGGGCTGACCCCCCCCCCCCCCAGGAACATAAACGAATTCCTCACACAACTCACTGTCGAGGACCCTTTGGTCACCTGTGCCTCCAGCCAAGGACTTCTCTTGTCTGCTGTCATTAGCTTGATCTTCTCCACTGTTCTCTGACATCCTGGACTCTCCCAGGACTTCTGTAAGGTGTTTGGTACGGGATCCCACCCAGGACAATTACGACAAATGGGTGGATGGTGTCGTTCAAATCCTCTCTAGCCTTTCTGACTGTGTTGTCTGCTGCTGGTTTTATCTCTTACTGAGGAAACACTTAACTATCAAGGAAAACTATCGATTGTTGTACTTCCTGCCCACCTCCCGTATTTTGAACTTCTGTGATGATATGTATCTGTTTAGGGTGCTAGGTCTTTTTGGTGAATGGATTCTTCCTTTCCTGATAAAATTTGTGTTTTTTGTTTGTTTGTTTGTTTTTGTCTTTGGCAACATTTTCTCTGAAGTTTACTTTGAAATCAAAAGAGCTTCTTTAGAACTAATGATGTTGAGTGTTTTTTTTTTTTTTTTGCCTTAGACATGAAATGTCGACACCTTTTTTTTTTTTTTTTAATAAACAGACATTTTTTTTTCTTTTCTTTTTTTTTGAGACAGGGTTTCTCTGTGTAGCTTTGTGCCTTTCCTAGAACTCGCTTTGTAGCCCAGGCTGGCCTCGAACTCACAGAGATCCTCCTGCCTCTGCCTCCGCCCGGCCATGTCGACCTCTTTATACTTCAAATGTTAACCTTGTGAACAGTGCAGGTGGGTCCCATCCTGTTGTCCAAACTACTCCTGTCTTTCACTTGAACTGTTTAATCTACTTACATTAAATAAAGCATTATGAAGATGTTTGGACTTAAAGCTGCCTTCCGAATAATTGTCCATTGCTTTACAAGTGCTTAATTCCCATCTTTGGTATAAATTGACAATTTTTAATTGGTTGCTTTGCTTGAACTTTTTGAACAATGCCTCTTTGTGTTATGTTTTAGTGTTCTAGGATTTAAAATCCCCGTGCTTAAGTGTCTGAGTCTATATTCAAATATGTCTTTGCAAACAATGCCAACCAGGGCTTTACAATCACATGGTCTCTAGCACATTCCACCCAATAGCACATCTGTTGGGCTGACAGTGTGGGTATGTTTGGGAGTAGGGTGCTGATGTCAGCCAGTCTAATACATACCTCGGATGGAGCTCTGAGGTCACTTTGACCAGATTCAAGACACTGTGTGATAACTCTGAGGGGTATGGTTTCCCCAGTGCAAGTACCACGGCTATGAAGTGAAAGGTATCCTGGTGGTCAAGGAATAGCACGAAGTCACACCGCACAACAAACCTCACAGGAAAGCTTCATTGGGAAAGACACAAGAGGGTGGCAGCCTCTGCTCAGATGAGAAGCAGCCAGGAACTGAACTGGAGGCAGGTTTATAGAGAGTTTCTTGGCAACCTAGTTTTCTAGGGTGGAGATTTCCAGGGTGAGGATTGGCGAGATTTCAAATCCTGAGCTTGGAGTGAATCCAGGAACTGGTGGGTTTTCAAACTCAGGGACTGGTAGGTTTTTGAGCTTGGGGACTGGTCGGTTTTCAGAACCCTGAAGTGAACTTGGACTTTTTACCCGGCAGTCACCATTGTCTTCCTACTGGGTATCCCGCAATGACAGGGTGAGGGTGTTGTATGAACCTGATTGCCTGTGAGGCTGAAGAAAGCTCTTGCCCAGGAGCCAAAACACCCAAATTCCCACAATGCAAGTGAGCCTCTTTCCCTCTTAGCATTATAGCCTGACAGCTAGCTTTGGAGCTGTTGGACACTTCTCTTTGCTGATTAATCCCCATGGTTTCTGTGCCTTCAAAGACTCTCTCTCTCTCTCTCTCTCTCTCTCTCTCTCTCTCTCTCTCTCTCTCTCTCTCTCTCTTCACCTTCCTTTCTTCCATCTCCCCTTTTCTCTCTTCCTTTGACTTGTCCTGGCCCTCCAACTGGCTATGCTGCTCCCAGAAAATTGAAAGAATTTCCATAGCTCCCCCACCCATCTAAACCTCTGCTTACAAGTAGTCTTGGCTTGGGTGACCTCAGTCAGAGATCTCTGGAGAGATCTAGCTCAGCGCTGCTTATCTCTGGAAATAGGCTCTGTCTTAGCTGTCTCATTGTGTCCCCAGGCC
Source organism: Peromyscus californicus insignis (assembly GCF_007827085.1). NCBI lineage: Eukaryota > Metazoa > Chordata > Mammalia > Rodentia > Cricetidae > Peromyscus > Peromyscus californicus. The sequence continues at coordinate 58,537,169 of NW_026294424.1, read as the reverse complement.
TCAGGCAGGCTCCCCTGCCGCCATGTGCTTGCAAAGGCCCATGGGAAGAGCTGGCCTGCAGGTATGATTTGCTGTGTGACTAGAGCCTCTGAGAAGTAGTTCAAGATTTGTTGACAGCTCAGCTGATTTCTCTTCATTCCTGTCTGTGGGATGTGTTTCCTGAGATGGCCTGAATGTGTGTGTACCAAAAAAGTCCACCTACTGAGCTGAGTGGTGGTGGCAGTGCACACGTTTAATCCCAGCACTCTGGAGGCAGAGGCAGAGGCAGGCTGATCTCTAAGTTTGAGGCCAGCCTGGTCTACAGATCAAGTTCCAGGACAGCCAGGGCTACACAGAGAAAATCTGTCTTGAAAAACAAACAGAAAAAGTTCATATATTGAAATGGAATCTCCAAGGCAACAGGGTTAAAAGAAGTAGGGGAAATGATTACATCATAAAGGTAGGGCCCTTAAGGGTGAGATTAATGTCCTTATAAAAGAGACCTAAAGGGGCTTCCTAGCCCCTCTGATGGATAATATTAATTGCCGTATTAACATGATCTAGACTCACCAAAGACGTAGGCATCTAGGTATGTCTGTAAGAGATTACCTAATTAGGTTAACCCTAAATGTGGGCAGATTCATTCCATGGCTGCTGTCCTGGACTTCATAAAAAGAAAGTCAGCTGAACACCATTCATCTCTCTCTGCTGCCTCATGCTTCTGCCACTAGGATGGGCTGTACCTCAAACCGTGAGCCAAAATCAACCCTTCCCTCCATAAGTGCTTTTGTTTAGTGTTTTTTTTTTTTGTTTGTTTTTTTTTTTTTTTTTTTTTTTTTGGTTTTTCGAGACAGGGTTTCTCTGTGTAGCTTTGCGCCTTTCCTGGAACTCACTTGGTAGTCCAGGCTGGCCTCGAACTCACAGAGATCCGCCTGGCTCTGCCTCCCGAGTGCTGGGATTAAAGGTGTGCGCCACCACCGCCCGGCCTGTTTAGTGTTTTGTCAAGTAATAATAAGCAAAATAATAAGTAAAATAAGCAAGTCATACAGTCCCTGTTGGGGGAAATTCTATCACACTGTGAACCCTGAATTTGCATTTGTATTAATGAAATAAAATTAACCTCAGGTCAGGAGGCTGAGTTAGCAACTTGTTGACAGAAAGAAATCATAGAGCATCAGAGGGCATCCGGGAGAGATAGAGAGACACAGGAAGTAGTTGGGTGGGTTTTGGAGTGGTGCAGGTTTTTCTGGTTTGGCCCTTCGAAAGCACAAGGCTTCCGTGGAAGCCAGCAAGGAGAGGTCAGCCAGTTGCTGCTCACCCTCTCTGAGCTCACAGGTTTTCACCCCAGCCTTTGGATCTCGAGTCTTATTCATAAATAGACAGATAGAGGTTCAGTTAAAACTACCTTTAACTGCAGCGATAGGGCCGTTGCCTGTGGGAATTCCCACCCAGGTTGCAACCTGAGCAGCCAGGCCGCTGGTGGGGAAGCAGGCTGGTAACTGCAGAGCTGAAGTTGCTGGCTGAAATAGCAGTAGATGAAGGCGCCCAAGTTAAAACAGCCGCGGTTTGCTCTGCTGCTGTGTGAGGTTTCAGGAGAAGGCACCTCTTAGAAATGGACCATCACCACACTGGATCTGCTGGCACTTTGATGACCTTGGACTGCCTAACTAGACCTCTAGCAACCATCTTCTATTGTTTATAAGTTACCCACTGTGTGATATTTGGTTTCTAGATGTCTCCAATATGTCCATGGATGGGTATCATCCCACAGAGAGCCATTGGATGAATCCATTGTACCTACCTTATTGGGTACCTAGAAAAATAGATTCATCAGTGAATGACAGGTAGAGGAGAGGAAAAGGAGCTTCCATAGATTTGTAAAGGAACTGGAGAACTGATAGTTTTGTTTTGTTTTGTTTTTTCGAGACAGGGTTTCTCTGTGTAGCTTTGCGCCTTTCCTGGAACTCGCTCTGTAGACCAGGCTGGCCTCGAACTCACAGAGATCCGCCTGGCTCTGCCTCCCAAGTGCTGGGATTAAAGGCGTGCGCCACCACCGCCCGGCTCGAGTTGATAGTCTTGAAGGATGAATCCCATGTATATTCTCAGAGAAAGACATAACACCCACAATAAGAAGGGGTGCAGAGGAGATCAGCAGACAGCAAAGTCCTTGAAGACAGATATGGATCCTGGATTGAGTGTGTTGACCACAGCGCATGGGTGGGAGACAGAGGACAAGTCAGTTCTCTCCTACCATATGCATCCCAGGGATCATCTTGGTATCAACTATCATAGTTAGCCATAGCCTAACGTGGATGCAGAAAGCTTCACACAGCTTTGTTTCCTCAGTAATTAAAACACATGAAGAGGAGCCAGCAGGCAAGCAGTAGTACGAGACACTTTCTGACATATGTAGTCATATAGTTTAAAAAAAAAAACAAAACTACATCGTAACTCAAGGAAAGTACCTCATGGGTGGGAATTTCAGGTCGTGGATACCCTTCCAACCACACCCATGAAGCAACAGCCCATTTGATTGGTATGTTGTCAGCCTGATCTAATTATAGCAATTATGACAAATGGCCTTGACGCTTGAGGTTGAAAAGGGAACTAATACTTCCTAATGAAGCAGGGTTGTATTTGCATGAAGGTGGAGGTGGTCTACCGAGCTAAGGACTTTTAGAGAGAGCCACAGCTCTCTAGATTTTTGACTCCTCAAGTCCTAATCTTAGTAAGAGAACGGAAATTACCCTCTCTTTCATCTCTGAGCTGTTTAGACGATCAAGCCAGTATGCTTTTTAACTTAAATAAAAATGATAGAAACTGTTTTGGAGTCATTTAGTTTTATAAGTAGCAAATGCAAAGGGGATATAGAGGGCAGGGTTATTCAGCAATCACAGACCTTGGAATTTGGGAACTACAGAGGAAACACTTATGGAAAAACGCTTCCTAGAAATAAAATTGCTAATGTGCAACTGAAACTGGGTTTTCTCCCCAAGGGGCAGGTGAGGTAGCACCACCATAAAGCTCCAACTTTGCTGTGGGATAATGCTTTTGTATGCTGGTTTAATAAAACGCTGATTGGCCAGTAGCCAGGCAGGAAGTATAGGCGGGATAAGCAGATAAGGAGAATTCTGGAAAGAGGAAGGCTGAGTCAGGAGACGCCAGCCTGCCGTTCAGAGAGCAGCATGTAATGGCACACAGGTAAAGCCACGGAACACGTGGTATCACATAGATTAACAGAAATGGGCTGAGTTTAATTGTAAGAGTTAGTCAGTAGTGAGCCTGAGCTAATGGCCGAGCAGTTTTAATTAATATAAACCTCTGTGTGTTTACTTGGATCTGAATGGCTGCAGACCGGGCAGGACACAGAAAAACTTTCAGATACATGACTTTCCATTCTCTACTTTCAATTTCTTCTCACTAGCACATTCTCATTATCTGAATTGATGGGGGAAGTTTTGGTGCAACCAGAACACTTCCTGATTTGAGTCAAAGAAGAAAAAAGTACAGAGAGGAGATATGGTTTTGAGAACAAAGGGAAACTGACTAAATGTGAGATCTTTGGTCACTGCAGAGTTGGGAGTGTGCATTTTAAATTTTCTATGGCAACAGTTCCTGGAGACAAAAGGAATGAGCACTTCCCTCCTAGCCAGGGCATCAATCAGACATGGTTCTCGTGTCTCCATGTGAAGCCATCATCTTGGAATTTTGCCTGGGTGGCATCCTGCTGCAAAGCATGCCACACAATTAACTGCTGCAGGGCTTTCAAGTTCTTCTGACAAGAGAAAAACTGGTGGTAATGAAGTGGAAGACTTATTTTTATTTGTTAACATTTATTTATTTATTATTTTTATTTTTGAGACAGGCTCTCATCTGCTCTAAGCCAGCCTCAAAGGGAGCAGAGGATGACCTTGAACGTCTGGTGTTCCTGTTTCCACCTTTTGAGTGACTGGGATGATATGAGTGCCACACCCAATTCGTGCGACACTAACAACAGCAAGGGCTTCCTGCAAGACAGGCAAGCACTTGACCACCTACATGGTGTCCCCAGTCCTGAAGCTGGAGGAGTCTAAGACACAACAGTTATGAACAGCAATCTGTCATCTGTTGCCTGAAAGGATGAAACTTGATTAGCTGGTGGAGGATATGTGTTTATTTAATTTTATATTATTATTATTTCCTCTGGGTTCAATGACATGGGACAAGATGCATTTTTAACAAAGAATTTTCCATCTAATCCTGTTCTTTCCGATGTAACTGCAACAAAGCAGACCATTTCCCACTGCTTTCAAGCTCTAATCTAAGCATCTTGTCTGCACCTGAGGGAAAGGTCTGCTTACAGTGCTGCATTGAGGGCGCAGTAATGCAGGTTGCAGTTGGGTGGAGGGCTAAGAGAACGCATCCTTAAATTGTCTGCTGCGGATTGATTTTGGCCCAAGAGAGGATGCCTGTTGACATGCTTGTTGACAATAATAGCTTGCCTATTGAGAAAGGTGCTGTCCTTTGAAAGCTATTAACAAAAAAGTGAACCTTATACAAACTGAACTTGGGAAGACTGAAATAAATGTCAGCAAACATTTTCATAATTAATGTCGGCTGCATTTTTAATGTTAATGCCATCGGTCAGGAGAGCAGTCATTGGTTAAATTAACTAGAGAATAAAGCCTCAAATACCTACATGGAGTTGGTCTATAACTGACTAATTATTGGTAGAAGTTAGCTGAGTGGGGATTATAATTAATGATAGGTATATCCAGGGGAGTGGTGTTGTTAGATTACCAATTTCTCCTTACTTGTTTTGAATCAGGGTCTCACTATGTGTTCCAGGCTAGCCTTGAACTTAGGATTCTCCTGCTTCATATCTTAAATTTGCAGCTTGGAAGACTACAATGTGGAGGGTAGGAAGCACTCTGCCTATTTAATGGCTTCTATGATCTGATTTTACAGGGGTTTTATTGGGGACTGCTTTGTTGGACTATTTGGCTGGTCTAGATACCAATGATGATGATGGCTAGTATTTGTGGAGTATTCACCCCCATAACCTATGTATATCCACTTACAGACTCCTCAGATGGTCCTGTGGTGTGTTTCCATCTTATGGATGAGAAGACTTAGGCAAAGGGTTATAAATATATTGATTACTAGTCCATGGTATAGCCAGGTTTCAAAGTCAGGTTGTCTTAGGCTAGCCTTCACATTCCTTGCACTGTGTTCCTCTTCATGTGATATATACCAGGGCAGACAGGTAGGAACATCACCAAGCAAAGGGACACGGATCAAATAGACCAGGCTTGTAGAATATAGGATCTTAAGAATTCCTAGAAATAAAGAGCTAATGTTATAGAGTGGGAGAGTGCAATTATGCTCATTGTTAATAAAAATTAACTGATTGGCTGATAGCAAGGCAAGAAGAGATTGGGTAAGACAGCCTGACCCAGACAGAATGATGGAAAGAGGAAGGGTAGAGTCAGGAGAGTTGCCAGAGACACCAGCCAGCCATTGTGCAAGCAAGACATATAGAAAATGAGGTAACAAACCATCAGCCATGTGGCAAAGCATAAATAGAAATATGAGTTAATTTAAGTGTAAGAGTTAGTTACTAGCAAGTCTGAGCTATCGGCCGAGCATTTGTAAATAATATTAAGTCTCTGAGTGGCTATTTGGGAACTGACAGGCAGGAGAGAAATGTCCGAATACAGAGGAGAGTGTGTGGCACACGCTATGTGATAGGGATTCAGGTTGTTTGGAGACATGAAAAACCAGAGTAGTTAAGAGGGTGTGTTTTGTAATGTAAAGTCCCAGAGAGTCTACTTATCTGAAAGCTCTGATCACAGAGGGTAGGTGACCAAGGAAGACAAATCTACTACTTATCTTCTTCTTTCCCTTATGCAACAAATATTTACAGTGTCTACTCTCCTACCTGCACCAGGCAGCTGCACAGGCAGGAGGTATCCCATTGAAGGGACAGCCGTCCCTGGCCTTTGGGTTTGGAGACTAGCTACTTGATATTTAGTAAGTCCCAGTCACTCCTGTGACTCTAAGGATTGCAGACTTGACCATGGCTAGGCAGCTAGTAACTACTACTGGTTAAGTGGCAGAGACTAGATTTTACTGCATACCTCTAGAAGGGATGAAAATTGGTCTTACTGTACCTCCTAGAAATCATACACCCTTCCTTGGCACTGCTGGACTAGGAAGTACAGGAATGGGAGACTGAGATGACACAGACAGTGGGAGAGATCAGATGACAGGGCCTTTCCTGTTTTGGCAGAAGGGAAGATGGCTGGAAGAGGACAGCGTGCCAGGATGGAGGGACAGCAGTCTGACAAAGGAGGAAAGGGTGCATAGGATGGGTATCTGAGTTCTCTGCTTCTATAACTCAAGGCCACAGCTTGGGTAGTACATAAATAGTGGTTAAATGGCTTCTGGTTCTGAAGGCTGGGAGGTGTAGGAGTGTGGTGGTGGCATCTGGGGAGAATCTTCTTCTTGCTCTGCCATCATGTGGCAGAGGGCATCCCTTGGTGAGATACCAGTGTGCAAGCTTGGGTTTCTCTTCCTTATTTAATAAAGCCACTAATAGCATCATGGGTGTCACCCCCATGACTTCATCTAATCCTGACTGCCTCCCAAAGGTGTCTAAATGCCATTAACATTCAGATAAGATTTTCAATATATGAGCGTTTGAGGGTCACATTCAAACCATACCGGTTGGCAGTCACCAAATATTAACCCAACTGCACCATGTTTAAAGCTTTCTCTAGTCACACTCTGCTTGCACTTAACTGTATCAGAGAAATAAGAGGCAGGGCCTTCAGGTCCTTTTCTTCATGGAAACCATGGATATGAATACTCACGGCATCATTCATGTTCTTGGATACCCAGGATTACCACACAGATTTTGTTTACAAGAGAAGGTCCTTTCATTGGGAAGGCATTATCCTATAGAATGAAGTGTCAAGGACTGGGCCTTGGGTCTTGAATGACAAACATTTCCCACTGTTTTCCTGATGATAGCATTTGATCCTGTAATTCTGGGGGAAGGAGGGGCAAGGGTTTGGAATTGGGTAGAAGCGGGTCTCAGTGTTAGTTCATCTAGTCTCATGGTTTGAAGGTTCATGGGTTGAACACTTGGCTCCGGTTGTTGGTGCTGTTTTGGGAGGTTGTAGCATTGTTGGGAGACGGAGCGATGTTGGGGGAAGGAGATCCTGGGGAGTGGGTCTTCAGGTTTCACTAGCCTTTGAGTCTGGCCTTCAGCCTCTGCTTCCTGATCCACCAGGATGTGAATAAAGCTCCTGCCACCACGGAACCTTCCTTGCGGTGATGAACCAAAACTGTGAAGCCAAAATAAATCCTTCCTGTAAGGATGCTATATAAAAAGAAACTCCAAAAACAAGGTAAAAGACAGTTTTCGTCACAGTATGAGAGGTTGTCTAAGATTGGGTGAGCTACCTCACATTGTAGAAACCAGGGCAACCTTGTGGTTGTCCATTCCCTAAGGTGATCCTTTCCGCTGTAAAGGAGGCCCAGGCTGGTCCTTACTTTATCAGCACGCCAGGCAGCAGCATAGCAGGAGACGGGTAAAGTGGGTGAGAGGGGTTCCTTTAAAGGCAACTCCGGCTGAATGTGGAGGTGTGGACCTATGATCCCAGAACTTGGGAAGTTTAGGTGGAAGACTGTAAAATCAAGGGGAGCCTGGGCAATTTAGTAAGATCCTATCATACTATAAAAGGCCCTGGACTCAATTCAGTACTTGGGGGCTTAGGTTTGTTTTCAAAAATGAGAAAGAGCTTCAGTGAGTCGGAGGGAGAGGCTCCCTCTCTGGGTGTTGCCCCACCCAGTGCTCTTTCGTGGTTCTCACCATAGGGATTGGATGGAAAGTCGGGTAGTCTTCATTGGGATTGGTCATTTTTGAGTGTATGGAGGGTAGTAAGGAATGCACACACCTTAAAACGTGTCCTCTTGGTCCAACAGAAGAGCTGATCCAACCACAGGAATGGGATAGCTCATGATTCCCCAGGGCTCTGCCCTCATCATCTGAAGGGGGCACTCTCCTGTCTCAAGAAGACCATGGATTGGAGGTGGGAAAAGAAGTTGGTTTTACCCTCTCCTGCTCACCACGTCTGTGCCTGACCTCTCATCTCTCAAATGCAGCCGCCCACCTTCCACCCTGCCAGCCCCTCACTGGGTGATCTTTACTATACTCTATACCCCGGCCCCTGTCCTGCCCACTAGAGGAGCCAGCCGCATTTACATTGACGTTAGTAACGAATTGTTAGTCGAGGATAATTTTTACAATTGCTCCACGTGACTTTTGCTTGCTTTGTTTTACAAGGTTGGGTACTAAGGCATCCACTCAACCCTAGAGAGAGAGAGAGAGAGAGAGAGAGACACAGAACCTTGCTAGACTGAGAACCGGTTTGCACTCCGATGTGGCTAATCTGTTTTAAAAGAACTGTAAAACACCCGCAGTGAAACAAAACTACTCGAGCCTCAGGGGAGGGTAATTGGTGCTATGGCTTATTAATGCCAGTGTTTCCACACAGGTGGCCCCCGAAGACAGGTGGTTCTGTGCCATGCATATTGTTGTTTTCCCAATAGCCACAGGTTTGTTGAGCAACCCCCCCCCCCCTTCAAAGTCAGAGATTACTGGCTGAGAATGGACTGTGTGCCAAGTACTGCGCAGTCACCCGGTCACCCGCCTTCCCAGAGTGGCATCATCAATCTGTTTTGTCGGAAGAGCAGTGGGGACCACTTGTCACAGTGGGACTCGAGACTTCAGTGTGGTTCTCACGCATTTCTGGGCATTGCTTCGCTGCCCTGGTTCCTCCTCATGGAAAAAATTATCTCTCTAGCACGCACACGCCACCTGGCAGCAAACCCAGAACCCATGGTAGTTGAAACATGCATATATTTTAAAGCTACGGGGGTTCCACGGTTTTCTTTTTGGCTGTAAATCATCAAATGCAAAGCTGCAAGGATTTCATTATTGACACGGAGATGCTAATAAAAGCTGCTAAAAGCCAATGGCCTTTCTTTATTTCCCTTGCTCTTTCTCTTCTTTTCCCTTTTTGCTTTACCCCCTCTCCTCTTCTCTCTTCCCTGCTCCTCCCCCATCTTCTTAGGATGTATATAAATCACTGTGATTGCAGCAAACAACTTCAAGGGTGCGTGTGTGTGCGTGTGTGTGTGCGCGCGCGTGTGTGTGTGTGTGTGTGTGTGCGTGTGTGCGTGTGTGTGTGTGTGTGTGTGTGTGTGTGTGTGTGTGTGTGTGTGTGTGTACTGATAGCTGCAGATCTAACTAATCACTGCTTTGTTCTCCTGACAATAATTCATTGTCCTCTGCAGGATTAAGGGAACCAAAATGGCTCCTCGCTGGTTGTCCACAGAGACACGTCTGTCACTTGACAAGTATCACTTACAGAAAAGAACTTTGGTTGTGCAAATGCATTCAGTATTTCCCAATTCCATCTGGAGCAAGAAGCCCTCCTAGAAGACAAAGGCCACTTGGTTTGTACACAGAATGAAGGACATGTGTAGAACTGAAACTGGGCCTTGCAGCACAGCGCGGATGTGGTGGCCACAGCTTTGGGAGTCTCCTTTGGTGACAGGAGGAGTTGGTGCCAGGAGGTACATTCCCCAGCCCTGCCTTAGCCTTTCAGCTTTGCATGTTACATCTGAAATCTAAGGAACTAACACAGATTAAACATCATAGTTATGCTTGACCCCAACCTGTTGCTAGGTGTGGCCTCAAAACCGCTTTTATTTCTAGTATATGCCCTTTGATAATAAAATAGCACAACCCTTCCAGTCATTAGCAATGCTTTTCAACAGCTGCTCTCACAGAGAGGTCCGGCATACCTCTGCAAGCATGCTTATGTTTTGCATTAGTACTTGTCCATAGAAACAGGGGAGATGCTATAGACATGCAGAAATCTTATACTTAACCACAGTGATGCCAACACAATCCGGTCACTCCTCACCCTGTTCATGTTAGAGAGAACTGTGGTTCCGAGTGTTCATGGTTCAATTATTAAAGAAAATGTCTCATTCCTTAAAAAAAAAAATTACAAAACAGGATATAAAGATTAATGTAAAGTGAAAGAATTCAAGAGTCTAAACTCACAGAAACTGGCATTAACTATTATTTTATTCTAGGAAAAAAAACAGACCATTTTCCTATAATGTGGTAAAATAGTCTAGCAACGCATCACCCGCGGATGGGAAAGAAACCCTGTGCTTTTGTTGGTACTAATATCATTAACTATGTAGAAATGTTTATAATTTTTAATGGGAAAAAAAGAAAGTAAAATAACACGAGCCCGGTTTATAAAGTCTACGTTATTAAAAAGATTGAGGGGCAGGGGAGACTGCTCAGCCTGTAAAGTGCTTCCCACGCAAGCCTGTGGACCTGAGTTCAGTCCCCAGAACCCACTTTTAAAAGTCTGACGTGGCGTCACCTGACGTGTCCCATGCTTCTAATCCAAACTCTGGGGAAATGGAGAAAGGTCACTCTCCAGATTGCTGGCTAGCCAGCCTATCCTACTTGGCAAGATCCAGGCCAATGAGAGACCCTGTCTCAAACGACAAGGGGAAATGACTCTTCGGGCTTCCACGTGACGTGTGGCACACATGTGCATCCCCCACCCCTACCCCCAGCCGCGCCATACTGTAAAGAGGCACAGTAAAACACTTTCTCTGAACACTGAGGTCATTTCCTGGTGGCGATGGTGGCTTTTTTCTACTCTTGATTACTACTCTTCGTTTTTACAGAGATTCAGCTCCCTTTGTTCAGGAGGGAGGTCTTATTCTAAGAACGCACAAATGGAAGAGTACCATTGACTTCTCTGTCAATAGACATGAAACAGAAAAAAAGTTAAAAAAGATGCTGCTTTGGGAAAGAATAAATTTGAGTGTTTTCTTTCTTTATTCCAGAGGTCAGGAAACTTTGTGCTGTGGGGGCCCACACACTGTTGCAGTCCTACTCTGCCATGGAGGGGTCACGTCATCTGTGAGTGAGTAGCCACGGTTCTGTGCCAGTAAAGTGTTGTATGTGGACAATGAAATCTGAATACCATAGGTTATAAAATCATTTCTTTTAACTCTTGCTCCACATTTAAAAAAACAAATAATCTACAGCTTGTGGGTTTTACACACCAAAACATGATCATTAGGCCAATTACTCTATGTTATTACCTTATGTTTTTAAAAAACTTAAATATAAAGATGCATTCATTACATTTTAGTTTTAATAAATTTAGTAATGTGCTGTGAGATGGTCTGTATGTCAAATGTGTTGTTTGTAAGGTTAAAATCTTCCTTTTTGAAAAAAAAGGGGGGTAAGTGCTGTGGGATGTTCTGTATGGCAAATGTGTTGCTGATTGGTCAATAAATAAAACACTGATTGGCCATTGGCTAGGCAGGAAGTGTAGGCGGGACAAGGAGGAGAATAGAGCTGGGAAGTGGAAGGCTGAGGCAGAGACACTGCCAGCTGCCATGATGAGAAACAGTATGTGAAGATGCCGGTAAGCCACGAGCCATGTGGCAAGGTATAGATTTATGGAAATGGATTAATTTAAGCTGTAAGAACAGTTAACAAGAAGCCTCCAATGGCCATATAGTTTGTAAGCAATATAAGTCTCTGTGTTTACTTGGTTGGGTCTGAGCAGCTGTGGGACTGGCGGGTGACAGAGATTTGTCCTGACTGTGGGCCAGGCAGGAAAACTCTACCTACAAATGGCGTCCAACGTGGTGGCAAGAGTTTCCACCTAAAAACTAAAAAAAAAATTCTAAAACGGAGCTAAAAACAGCTTCCTAATTGTCTCTCTCAAATGAGCGGCAGCTGCCGGTTTGAGCTACTGGTGGGTTCCTAGCGTGCGCGCTCGACCTGCTGTATGGCAGGAATGAGGCCTCTGCAAGTGGCGCATTAAGCTGCATGGTGGATTTAGACTTTGCTAGTACAAAATAAAAACAGAGGTTGCTGGGCTATACACTGCTTGGATAAAAGCATAGACCCACGATAGCTCCCAGAGCTGGCGGAAAATGTCCTACCGCCATGTTGGGAAGCTGAGGTGGGCGGAGCCAGCAGCCACAGCTGCTGCAGTTTAAAGCAACAGATTCACAATAAGACAGATTCAGATGTAATAGTTTACAATGTGTGTAAAATATACGTAGGCTTAAAAGAAACAAAAAAAGGTGATATATACAGTTATATAAACAAATACATAGTTTTAAAAAATAAAGTCTTTAAAGAGACAGTAAAATTAATATAAAAAATAAGCCACGTAAAGATGAATATTACACAGAGAATCTGGATTGTGTTGTCTTTGGGATTTTTAACTACAGAAAAACATTTGATTGTAAGAACTGTTAAATTATGCCAAAATGTATATTTTAAAGGTACCTTGACTTCAAAATTTAGATGTAAGGATATGTTGCTTTGGAAAGGAGGCTCTGCTTTTGTTTCCACAGAAAGCCAGAGGCTATGGATTTGTTCCAGATTAAGATACATCAGGTTTGACCAGCCAAGACCCCCTGAAAGGTCTCCGATGACACCATGGCCCAGATGATCCAACATCCAGAACCGTTTCAATGCAACTGGCTCAGATGATACACCCTCATGGACTACTCCATAATCCTAAAATATTCCTTGTGTCCCCATAAGATACAGCACCCCCCTCCAGCAGAAAGTATTAAGAGAAGCTATGCCCAAATTCCCAAATATACCAAGCTGACTTTGGAGATGTATAAAGGTTAAAACCTTCCTTTTTAAGAAAAGAAAAGGGGAAGTGCTGTGGGATGGTCTGTATGTCAAATGTGTTGCTGATTGGTCAATAAATAAATCACTGATTGGCCCATGGCCAGGCAGGAAGTATAGGCAGGACAAGGAGGAGAATAGAGCTGGGAAGTGGAAGGCTGAGGCAGAGAGACACTGCCAGCCGCCATGATGAGAAACAGCATGTGAAGATGCCGGTAAGCCATGAGCCATGTGGCAAGGAATAGATTTATGGAAATGGATTAATTTAAGCTGTAAGAATAGTTAGCAAGAAGCCTGCCACGGCCATACAGTTTGTAACCAATATAAGTCTCTATATTTATTTGGTCAGGTCTGAGTGGCTGTGGGACTGGCAGGTGAGAGAGATTTGTCCTGACTGTGGGCCAGGCAGGAAAACTTTAGCTACAGTAATGCCTTTTTTTTTTTTTTTTTTTTTTTTTTTGACAGAGTCTCTCTGTGTAACAGCCTGGCTGTCCTGGAACTTGGTAGATCAGGCTGGCCTCAAAGTCACAGACTCACAGAGATCTGCTTGTCTCTGCCTTCTGCATCACCACGCTGGGCACAATGTCAAAAACTGTAATGAATACATGTACTCGGGTCACTTTTATTATAAATTGGGTTCTGGTGCTTTGGGATTCTGAGTCTGTGGGGTCAAGGTCTACCAGAGGTCAGAGTTCAAGTCATGCTGAGGAAGGGGAAGGGAGTCCTTAGGAGCCACTGGCAGTTGAGGCATTCAAGGCTGCAGTGACCTGCTATGGTTCTACGGACTTCTTCCAGACTCCCCAGGACTTGTGTGTGAAGAAACCAGTCATTTCTCCTCTGGCCACCACAAGGTCAGAACTGGGGCATACACACCCCGCCCCCAGTATGACTCAGAAGGAACCCCACAAGGTTATCTCTCGGGGTTAGAGAGGATGCTGTTCCTACAGGAAGGGGTGTGCGGAAACAGAGGCCCCTTACTCGGCATGAGGACTTTTGGGGTCCTTCTGAGTACCCGCCGCTGTAAACTGCCCTGATTCTGGGCTGGGGGACGTAAGCTTAGACCCTGCTTGTTTGGTTGTTGTTTTTTTTTTTTTTTTTCAAGTGTAAACAGACTGTTTTGTTGAAGGTGTACTTGGTCCTGGAGACTGTTTTGTTACCGTCGCTTTAAAAAAACACAAAAGATTTTTCTGTAGGTGTCTTTAGCTGCTCACTGCCTTGTTCAGCAGCAAACCAAATAACCAAAACCCCATCTTGGCAAGACAGCACTAGCCCAAGAGAGAGGGGCGGTGGGTGTCTGAGCTAAGAGCACGGCTCTGGGACTGAAGGCCGTGGACTTACCAAGGAAGGTGGCGTTGTTCACATAATCAGCCAGTGAACCAATCACAAAGAACGTATCAAATTCTTTCAACATTCTAGATCTTTACAGCCCCCTGGTATACTTTATTTACTGTCCCTGCTTATGATTAGACCCACGTGACACGCTTGAGGGCTGAGAGGGGTCGGTAAAGTTCAATGTAACTTCACAGTGCACTTATTGAAGACTCCAAGTTCTGCTTATTAGAAGGGGACTTTACTTGAGTGACATTTTATTTATTTAAAGAAGTGTTTCTTATTAAACTATATTTTAAAAAAAATGAAAGCACCAGGTGGGGATGGTGCATGCCTTTAATCCCAGCACTAGAGAGCCAGAGGCAGGAAGATCTCTGAGTTTGAGACCAGCCTGATCTACAGAGGGAGTTCCAGGATAGCCAGGGCTATGAGAGAAACCCTGCCTTGGGGAAAAAAACAAAACAAAACAAACAAACAAAAAACATGTCTACAGACATATTTTGGTTGGTGGAGCAGGGTCCCACAGTGCAAAAGGACACCTTAAAAGGCCTTGAACACAATGACCAAGAGATCAAAACGATTCATTGCTGCTTCAGGGCTGCAAGGTTCCAGAAGGATCTGCATTTGAGGATCTCTGAAGGGAGTCCCTGACAGTCTCTAGACACCCCCTACAAAGCCATGGAGACAGCACCCAGTCAGGATATCTAGGCTGAGGTAAGTCCAACATCCTGGCGGACCAAATAATCACACGAGTTCTCCCTCAATGACAGATCTGTTCCTATGCCATGTTCCTTGCTAAACCAGCAAAGGTCACAGATAATCACACTGGAAGAATGTGTTCAGGTGCCCAGGTGCCTCAGAGTCCCAGTGCGGGTGGGGGTGGGGGGCAGGCTTGGGAGGAAACATGGACTGTTAAAGTGACCTTAAACTCTCTTGGGCTGAGCATAGTCAGATGACTGGTAGAGAGCCATACTCATCACTCCCTGTCAAGGAGGAAGTACGTTTCAACGATGAAACAATTCCATAGCTGTCTCTGAGGTTAAACTATTTTGTAAGCAGTTATTGCTGGAATCACAAATGGGAAAACTGTACTTTTTAGGCAGACACGGTGCTGGAGAGGTAGCCGAGAGTTCTACATCTGGATCAGCAGACAGCAGGGAGAGAATGACACTGGGCTTGGCTTGGGCACCTGAAACTCAAAGCCCGCCCCCAGTGACACACTTCCTCCAACAAGGCCACACCTACTCCAACAAAGCCGCCCCTCCTAATAGGGCCGCTCCCTACGAGCCTAGGGGAGCGTTTTCTTTCAACGCCCACAGCACCTTTATATTATTCTTCCAGTTTATTAAATGTACTGTTTTCTGGGATTTTGAAATTCCCAGAAATTCCTGGTAGAGGTGGTCAAGAAAAAAGATGTGTGTGTGTGTGTGTGTGTGTGTGTGTGTGTGTGTGTGTGTGTGTGTGTGAGAGAGAGAGAGAGAGAGAGAGAGAGAGAGAGAGAGAGAGAGAGAGAGAAGCATCTATGTTTACTCTGCTAACTTAACACAATGCCTAGAACATAGTTGGGACACAGTAAATATTTGCTTTAAGAAGCAAATAAAAAAACATGTAGGGCTGGAGAGATGGCTCAGAGGTTAAGAACACTGGGTGCTCTTCCAGAGGTCCTGAGTTCAATTCCCAGCAACCACATGGTGGCTCACAACCATCTGTAATGAGATCTGGTGCCCTCTTCTGGCCTGCAGTCATACATGCGGTATACATAATAAATAAATAAATCTTAAAAAACAAAACAAAACAAAACAAAACAAACCATGTAAATATATACATGAGACTATTAGGGGAAAAAAAAAATCTATTTTCCTGTTTTCCAGTGGGGCTTGCGGCAGTTGTTCTACTAAAGACCACAGAGCAATTTTCCCATGGTTCCTGGAAATCCGGAGTGATACGGAGCGTTTTCCCCAGAGCTCAAGTATTTTACCACACAAACCAGTGTGTCTTTCAATCTCCTAAAACAATTTTGCCGAAGTTTCAGGGGCCTCCCCTCCCCCAGGGGCTACAGCTAGAGATGACCTATAGTCCTTACTGGTGAGGGTGGTGGTTCCCTGCACACTGCTCCATCCTGTCATCCTCTAGACAGCCCGGCTTCTGCAGGAGTGTCCACGGTTACTGGAGAGCAGCAGGCACTTCCTGGCTGGCTTCTTTCAGACAAGGAACCTCTGTTTGCTTTGGGAACACACAAACCTCCATGTGTCCCTCTTGGGTGAGTTAGAAGCCCCGGCACTGGGACAGATCCTTTACGGACATATTTTTGAGCAATGGATTACTTTAAAAAGCAACACTGTTTACAGGATAATATTTAAGAAAATAAAACGGTCTGTCAGGAATTCCTTTCAAGTGGTAGAGAGTACACCAAGGTGCGTCCTTTCTAAATATAGCGCAGTGCCAGGTCGGGATGGAGAGCAGCGGAGTGGTTAGGGTCCTCTTCCTTTGCAGGTTGTGTTTATGCCTTCTGAATTCCTACGTATGCAGCTGAGGTACGAACTGGCTTGGCTCCAGTTTACAAAGAAAGAAACAAAAGTCATCACCATCCACAACAGCAAAACACGGAAAAAAGAGGAAAAGGAATGGCCCCGGTAAACGGAATGTGGTTGGTTTGCGCCCCGGGCTTAGCTTAAACAGATTCAAATCCCAGCCGTGAATCGGCTTTAGCTGGTCAGGGGTCAAATTGGGGTCTTTTGTGAGGGACCCCGTTCTGAGTAGCTGGAGGGCCTGGGAGGTGGAGGAAGACAGGAGAGACAGAACTGGAGGTTGCTATGGTCAGTTTTCGGAGCCTCTTTTTTTTTTTTTTTATTTTCCTGGTTTTATTTTTATATTATTTTACTTTGTTCACTGTTGCTGAATGGGAAACTGGAGAAAGGGGGTGAGAGGAGAAGACAGAGAAGGACAGGGAGGGAGGCAGGGAGAGGCTAGAAGGGAGAAGGCAGCGGCAACCATTAGGCTGGCTGGCCCTCGCGGTCCCACCCCCACCCCCACCCCACTAACCCCTGGCCTCTACTCTGACCCAGAGACAGGAGACAAAAGAGCGCTTCTTGGGGAGAGGACACTAACTGGCAGTGGCTTGCTAGCACTCAGGACCTTCTCTAAACAATTCACTAATCAGAAGTGACTGGGGCCCTGAAGAGAATACAGGCCGGCCTGGGTTCCGCCCTCCATGCTAATGACGAAGGCACTGAAGTGGATAATTAAGGGCAGCGAGGTGAATAATTCCAAACGGATCATTGAAAGGTAATGAAATGCATTAGGGGTGGGGGGGGTGGGGGAGATGACAAATTTTTGTATCCGACTTGGCCGTTTTCTGATGAACTGGTTTTGCCCGACTTTGCCTCTTCTGACCAAGGACAGGGGAAACCCTGACTTGGGGAAGAACCAGCTTGGGAAGGCTGGGGTGGCAGAGAGGAGGAGCGGGTCTTAGATTAAGAATGTTTAGGAAGCTTGCATAACCCCCAGAGAGAGACACCTGGGACAAAATCTTCACTGAAACAAACAAACAAACAACAACAAAGCCTGCAAGGGAATGGAGAAAAGGAACACAACTTGTCAGTTACCAACACTATCTATGTGGAGAGAGACTGGAAGGAAATCCATCATTGTGAAGGTTAATAATCATCCGGGGACTGTAGGTTTCATTTATTCTCTTCTCTGCTAAATGTTCTTATGTTAATTTGAATGATGCATACATTCAAGTCCTGAGCACGGTTTATGTAGTCCTGGGGATCAAACCCAGGGTTTTGTGCAAGCTAGGCAAGCATTCTACCAACTGAGTGATATCCCTAGCCTTCCCTTTTCACGACAGAAAAGCATGAACACTAAAAAAGAACTTGGGGCGATGTAATTTTTGCCCAGGATAGACAGAAGAGAACTGACCTAACTCTACCTGCTCCATGGACATGGACCAGCGGGGAGTCTGGGCAGACTACCCTTTGCTGCAGAAGATCTTAGAAGTCCCAGCAGCCCTCTCAAATGCAAATAGTTTCTGTACAAAATCCTCACTATAACTGAATCTCCTTGGTTCATCTTTTCAGAAAGCTTAAGAGAGAATTTCAGAGACAGCTTTTGGGTCACTGTGTTCTCCTTAGGGTACCATCAGCTTCTACTCGTGTTAGTCCATTTTGTTTTGCTAGAATAAAATACTCAAAGCTGGGTAATTTTATAAAGAAAAATTTTTTCACTTAGCTCATACTTCTGGAGTTTTAAGGGTATGGAACTGACGTCTGCTCAGCCCTGGTGAGGTAAGGACTTGCTGAGCCAATGGTGAATGGTGCATGGTGCATGACCATGTGCGTGTGCACTGCACGTGCGCGTGAGTGTGCATGTGTGTGTGTGTGTGTGTGTGTGTGTGTGTGTGTGTGTGTGTGAGAGAGAGAGAGAGAGAGAGAGAGAGAGAGAAATCACACTGCCACACAGGAAGTTGAACAATCTATATTTTGTGAAGATTATTATGTAATGAAGTAATCTGCCACCTCAAAATATTTAAGCCTCAGAAGTCACACAGTGGGACAGATCTCACTCAAGAGGTTTATTGGAGGAGGAGGGGGGAATGCAGAGTATTCTGCCTCTGAGCAAGAGTGGAAGGGAAAAGAGGGTGGGGAGAGAAGGCACTTGTTTTTTTATAAGGGGATATAGCACTTGCACATGGGGAGGATACACAACTCATGGTGACAGTGGGAATGTGTCTTGTCAAAAAAAATTAGACCTTACCACCCAGGGATGGGCGCCCTGAGTATGCGCTTTAGCGGCTGCCCAGCTCCTCATTCACAAATCCGAAAAACTAACTTTGGGGTCACCTACCGCTATCTTCTTCCCCCACAACCCTCCCACCTCCAGGCATACAAACTCTAACCCCTCTCAGGTTCTTCCTCTCAGGTGGCACCGGTAGAAGATGTCTTGATACTAGCTGTCATATCTTGGCAGCTGGTGATAACAAGTCCTGTTGTTGCTGGGTTACTGAAGGTGAGCTTAGGGGGTGGGTTTTTCCAACATTCCTCCCTCTTATTTATTGTAAAAGGTGAGGAAATGTTCAGGCATGACTGATGAGGTGGGGATGAGGGCACTATGTTCTTTAGACTGCTTCCTGTTGTCTGGGGACATCTGTAGTCGGGAGTTTTTCTGTGTCCTGCCTGGTCCTGCAGCCGTTCAGACCCAAATAAACACACAGAGGCTCATATTAATTACCAATTGCATGGGCTATGGCAGGCTTCTTGCTAGCTAACTCTTATAACTTAAATTAACCCATTTCTATTCATCTGTTTTGCTATGTGTTCGTGGCTTACCGGTCTGTTGGCATGTTGTTCCCTGGGCAGCAAGCTGGTGTCTCTGCCTCTCCTTTCTCTTCCTGTCTATCTGCTTGGATTTCCGTCTGCCTCTAAGCTGCCTTGCCATAGACCAAAGTAGCTTTATTTATCAACCAATCAGAGCAACACACATTCACAGCATACAGAAAGACATCCCACAACACTTCCCCTTTTCTATCTAATAAAAAAGGAAGGTTTTAACTTTAACATAATAAGATTACATATAATAGAACAGTTATCAAGCTGGAATTACAATATCTAGTCCATTTGTATTTGGCAAAATTAAAGAAAATATTCTATCTATCCTGTATTTATGAGTCTAAAGTTTCATATCTAATTTATCTTTTATCATAACCAAGGAAAATTATAACTATTTAGTCTTCAACTACATTAAAGACCCAAGAAGGATTTAATATTACCTAAGTACACAGGAAATGCATTATAAGCAACTTCCAAAATTCTGAAAATGACAGAGATAGCTACCTGCCTGAACAGTCATCCAAAGTTCCTCTGTGATAATGGGGCATCCATCTTCAGCCAATAGGCCTAGAGTTTTTTGGTCACTTCTCCCTGTGTCCTGTAGAATATTTGGTAGTCTCCTCTTTGAAGCAGGAACCTGAAGAACCATTTTGTCTTGCAAAGATGATATCTATAAAATCATCCCTTTTCTTCTTTAGAAAGAGATTGCATTAATAATAATCTGCTTTAAAAAAATATTTATAAACAATATTTTGGGAATTTGGGCATAGCTTCTCATACTACTTCCTGCTGATAGGGATGGATGTTGGAACATCTGGAGACCTCTCAGGGGGTCTTCACTGATCAAATCATATTAGCCTGGATGCAATCCACAGGCTCTCTTCCTCTGTGGAAACAAAAGCAGAACATCTTTCCCAAAGCAGCACATATCCTTAGATACAAATTCTGAAGTCAAGATAGCTTTAAAATATATATATATATATATATATATATATATATATATATATATATATGTTTAATTCAGCAACCTTTGCAGTCAAATGTCTTTCTGCAGTTAAAAATACCAAAGACAATATAATCCAGATTCTCTGTGTAATTTCCATCTTATGTGGCTTATTTTTCATATTACTTTTACTGTCTCTTTAAAGACTTTATTTTTTAAAACTATTTATTTCTTTATATAACTGTCTATATTAATTTTCCTCTCTCTTCCAAGCCTATGTACGTTTTTACGCACACCGTAAACTGTTTAGAGGTTTATTCCATCTGAATCTGTCTTATTGTGAATCTATAATCCTTCTGTGACCAGGAGAGATTTTAAGCTCCTAAACTGCGTTTTTAGGACTGAAGCGGCAGCCTTGGCTGCTGACTCCGCCCACCTCAGCTCTTCAACATGGCGGGGGTACCCAGGAGAGTCATGCTTACCCTGCCAACTCTGGGTTCCATGCTGCCATCAGGGAGCATGCAGCTGGCCCATAAACCCTTTTTGCATGAGTAAAAGCTAAATCCACCATGCAGTACACTGCATGGCTTGGAGACACCTCTGTGTACCGTGGCAGGATTCTGCCATACTGTAGCTCAAGTCAGCATGCCACGGTGTCTCTGCACCTTGGCATCTCTATATCTCAGCTCACATGAGACATGAAGTAGAAAGCTGCTCTTAGCTCAGTTTTAGAAATTCTTTTTAAGTTCTCTCAAGGTTTTTTTTTTTTTTTTTTTTTTTTTTTTTGGTTTTTCGAGACAGGGTTTCTCTGTGTAGCTTTGCGCCTTTCCTGGAACTCACTTGGTAGTCCAGGCTGGCCTCGAACTTACAGAGATCCACCTGGCTCTGCCTCCCGAGTGCTGGGATTAAAGGCGTGAGCCACCACCGCCCGGCTAGTTCTCTCAAGTTTTAGATGGGAAGTAGAGCCAACACGTTGGGCAGCCAAACGTAGTTGGAAGGTTTCTCCAATTCCACCAAGGCACCTCAGTCCCATGGCCCGCTGATACAATAATCATATAATCAATAATAATATAAACTCAGAAGCTTATATTAATTATAACTGCTTGGCCATTAGCTCATGCTTATTACTAACTAGCTCTTACGTTTAAATTAACCCATAATTCTTATCTATGTTTAGCCATGTGGCTTGGTACCTTCTCTCAGTTCTGGCTTGTCATCTTGCTTCCTCTGTGTCTAGCTGACTCAGCCCTTCCTCTTCTCAGAATTCTCCTCGTCTGCTTGCCCTGCCTATACTTCCTGTCTGGCTACTGACCAATCAGCATTTTATTTATCAACCAATCGGAGCAACACGTATTCACAGCGTACAGAAAGATATCCCACAGCAGGCACCGACATCTTCAGGGCACTGTAGAGCCTCACCATTAGGGCATATTCAGAGGTCATGGGTCTCCAGCTCTGTGGCTCGGGGTTGGTCGTCCTGTGACAATAACTGATTAGTTGTTTGATTAGAGATTTTTTTTTTTTGAATTTGGCATTGGAGAAACATAGAGAAGAAATTGAGAAAGTAGGGTATGATTAGTAAAAGCTGGAAAATTAGAAGGAGAGGAGTCAGGAAGGGAAGTATCTGCTTCCATTTGGGATTCTCAAAGGCCCAGGGGCTGGAGGAATTGAGTTGCTCATAACGTTTTGGAGGTCTGTTTGAAGTTGTTGGATTTTGTTTTTTACTATACCCAATTAGTTGACATAGAGGCAGCCTTCCTCATGGAGGAAGAGACAAAGGCCTCCTTTTTCAGCTGTAAGAAGATCTAGTCCCCGTAGGTTTTAGAATACCACCACAGCGAAGGGGTCAGTTGGTCCTTGAAGGGTGAGCATGGTTTGGGCCACTGCAAGAGGTCCTTGATGAACTGGGAAGAAAATTGATGAGACAAAATCAGGGAGGTGGTCAGTCCTGCTGTCCAGGTGACAGACAAGTCAGGGGGGTGGTCAGTCCTGCTGTCCAGGTGACAGTCAGAGTCGGGGGGGTGGCCAGTCCTGCTGTCCAGGTGACAAAGTCAGGGGGTGGTCAGTCCTGCTGTCCAGGTGAGACACACCTCAGTTCTTCCCACAACAGCCACAAGGGGCAAGAGTGGAATCGCCCTTTGATTGTGGCTATTGAGTCCACGGCAGGAATCAATAGGGGCTCTTCTCCATATATCGCCCCCAACTTGGGGAAGAGACATGCTAGTGTGCAAACCCCTGACCAACTAGCCAGTGGGCAATGAGAGACTTGAGTACCACAAAGAACTGAGGTGTTGCAGACTGGAAGGCACTGGGGCCGAAGAGGCGTGTCAAGGCTTAAAGTTTTGCCATCTAAGAGATTAACGCCCCTACAAGATGTGTCCTGTACACCTTAAAGTAGTTTGCCATGCCAAAGAGGGTGGTATGAAGAAAGTAGGGAGTCTTGGCATTTCTACCAGTGCCGTCTGGAGAGGAAGAACTGGAGAGGGAGGTGGAGTTTGTATGCCTGGATACATTAAGAGGTGGGAGGGTTGTTGGGGAGGAAGATAGCGGTAGGTGACCCCAAAGTTAGTTTTTCAGACTCATGAATGAGGAGCTGGGCAGCCGCTAAAGCACATGTGCAGAGCGCCCATCCCTGGGTGTCAAGGTCCAACTTTTTTTGACACGTATGCCACAGGTACCAAAGAAGGTCCCAGTTGCTGGCCTAGGACCCCAAAGGCATGTTTCCTTTTCTGTTACACAGAGGGAGAAGAGATGGGTCAGGTCTGGGAGGTGGAGTGCCAGGGCCTGGAGGAGAGCCTGTTGGAGCTTCTGAAAGAGCTTGGTGATGGGTATGAGAAGGTGTTCATAGGAGCCAAGGGTTGCTTCATAAAGTGGGCAGACAAGGAGGGAGAAGGAGAGGATCTGGGAACATAAGAAGCCAGCTAGTCCTAGGAAGGACAAAAATGTCCTCTTTGACAGAGGGACTGGGGGAGATGGATTAGATATTTTCTATCCAAGGTAATGGCTTTGTGGGTTGGGGTCATGGTTAGTCCCAAGTAGGTAACCCGAGGGGTAGACAGTTGGACCTTAGATGGTGAGGCTCTACAGCCCTGCCTGGACAAGAAATTTAGAAGAGCGGAGGTGTCCGTTTGCTAACTTGTAGGGATGGACTGCAGAGCAGGTCATCTCCACACTCTATGAGTGTAGATTTGGGGAGAGACAAAGAGAGTAGATTGGAGGCCAGGACCTACCAAACAGGTGTGGGTTGTCCTGGAAGCCCTGGGGTAGGACAGTCCAGGTGAGTGAGGTAGAGAGGTGGGTGTCAGGGTCAGTCCAGGTGAAAGCAAAAAGGTTTTGTGACTGGGTGTGGAGGGGGATAGAGAAGAAGGCATTCTTGAGGTCCAGGATTGAGAAATAGGAGGCATTTTCTGACCCGCCCCTTGGGGACCCGCCTGGTGTCCTCCTGACGCCATCCTACGTCCCCTTTAAGAAGAAAACTCCTCCTCCTTTACCCTCTCTTCCACCCTCCCTCCCTTCCCCACCATGAGGTGCGCATAACCCAGCTTTCCCCCTTCTCTCTTCCTCTCTCCTTCTTCCCCCGTCTTTCTCTCTATTTTTCTGATAAACTCTCCCCACAGGGATGCAGTGCCCAGGGTGGGAGTGACTGTGCACTGTCCACCCTGGCAGCCAGCTGCCGCATCTGCCAGGCATGTTTCCGTCACCTGCGGGACTCCTTGGCCCTGGACAGCCAGGGCCTCCTGCGTGCCCTGTGATGACAGGAGGTCCCTGAGGGAAGAGTGGACAGGAGTGTGTAAAGGTTAGCCATGACAGGGCAGAATTGAGGAGCTGGAGCTCTTGGACCAGGTGGTGGGTCCCGCTGGGCGTTTTAACTGTGAGTGTTGGGATGCTAAAGGAGGAAGGTGGGGGGTGAAGTAGTTTTTTCTTCTTAGGAGGTCAGAGATGATAGGCTTAAGTCCCCTGAAGCTCTGGAGGGAGAATGAGTACTGGGCTTAGGGGATGTACTGGATAGGGTCCTGTAATTGGATGATGACAGGGGAATGGTGTTTGACAACAGAGGGGTCTTGGACATCCCAGACTTGGGGGGGTCCACCTGGGAGGCTGGCAAAGAAAAAGATGTGTTGGAATCAGTAGGTTGGGTGGCTAGAAGAGGGAGGAGAGGGGCTGCTGGTGAGCTTGGAGGTCAGGCAAATGGGGGGGGGGCAAAGGAAATAGAGGCTCCCACTTTGGCTAGAAAACCCTAATAGTTTTTCCGTAACATGATAATAGGTTTCTCCTCCGATGCAGTAAGCCAGCTCAAGCCGAACTGGAAAAGCGAAAGAACAGGTTTATTTGAGCAAAGCAACTCCCAGGTGAGTCCTCCAGTCCCAGAGATTGGGGCCAGAGAAGTCATGCACCTGAATTCAGCAGGGATCTTATATACCCTGTAGGTGAGGGGTGAGGGGTGATGATGTGTCTTCCACAAGCTGGGTTTGTGCCCAAGTATGGTCAAAAGCTGACTTTAAAAAAAAAAAAAAACATTTATTAATTATATATATAGTGTTCTGCCTACATGCCGGAAGAAGGCATTACAGATCGAATTACAGATGGTTGTGAACCACCATGTGGTTACTGGGAATTGAACTCAGGACCTCTGGGAGGGCAGCCAGTGCTCTTAACCTCTGAGCCATCTTTCCAGCCCCCAAAGCAGACTGCTCTAGGTGGGGTCTTGAGCTACTAGCAGCTTCAGGGGAGGAGCTGCCACAATTGCCAAGAATGTGGACCTGGGCTTTTCGGCATCTTTTCTTTGTTGGAGGTTCTCTGAGAGGGTGGGATTTGGAGCGAGAGGGATGGGGCTTTCTAGATCAAGCAAGAGTGAGCTGGAGGTTTCAGCTGAACATCCCGACCTTTTGGGGTATACAGGTGCTGAGTCAAATCTGGCTCCTTCCTGTTGGCATGGGACGAAGTGGGGAGGGGGAATCGGGAGTCAGTGGGCTCATGCTCAGTGGGAGTTATGGGTGAAGAAGCATTCAGTTCACAATCTGTTCCAGGAGGAAGCGGTTCTCCACTGGGGGGAAAAATGGATTATTACCACCAGTCCTATGAGCGGGGCTAACCATGGGAAGAGTGAAGATTACCAGAAAGGATGGGACAGAGGTGTGCCCTGGTTGTATTGGTGAAGTTCTTCAGACAGTTTCTGGAGCGACTCAATATTAGTTTCCACAAGGCCAGATTTGTTGATACAGTAGCAGCACTCTTTTTCCCAGGAACATGCTGGTATCTGTAAAACAGCTGGAATAGATTTATGCCTTGGTGTCATAGCAAAGACTATGGCTTTGGGTTAAAAGGCATGAGCATTTTGAAGGAAAAAAATATAGCTGAGGAGACAAATGTGAATGAGTGGATAGGCTTGACTATCACAGCTCCTCACTGGGACATTCTGGAAAACCGGAGGGTGAGGGTCCCAGTTGCTGGACAGACCATTCATCCTGGGTAGGTGCCCCCTTGATCCTGGAGAAGTGGTACCAGCACTGATATCCCAGGAGCTTGGCAGCTGAAGGGGTGCTGAGGATCACAGTGTAAGGTCCTGTCCACTGGAGCTCTAGAGACTTAGGAGATAACTGCTTGAGGAGCCCCCAGTCCCCAGGGGAGAGTAGGGTGGGCTCAGGAGCAGTTGGGTCTGTTGGCATGAGGGCAGGGAGATAACTGTCAGCATGTGAATGGAGAAGGAACCATAGGAGGGAAAGGTAGGGTAGGTACCCAGCCAGTGGAGAGGTCTGGGTTGTGAGGTAGTGGTGGTTCAGGAGGAACAGTCTCCTGTAAAGGAGCTCAAAAGGGCTCAGGCCTGTAGGAGATCATGGAGTGGCCTGCCTGGAGGTGGGTAAGGGCAATGGGGAGGAGGGAGAACCATGACAACCTGAGTTCAATAGAGAGCTTGGTGAGTCGTTGTTTGAGTCTGTTGGCTCTCTCAACCTTTCCCAAGGATTGTGGGTGGTGGGGCATGTGGAGTTTCCAGGAGATGTTGAGAGCTTCCAACATTAGCTCCATGACCCTGGAAGTGAAGGCTGGCCTACTGTCCATTTGGATGGTCTGTGGCAAGCAGATGATGTGTTCCAGGAGTACCTGAGCCACCACATCTGCTGTTTCCCTGGAGGTGGAAAATGCCTCTATCCATCCTGTAAAGTTGTCAACAAGAGGAGACAGCGGAGCTTTTTATGAGTGGGCATGTGGGTAAAGTCAACCTGCCAGTCCTTGCCCAGTTAATGTCCTTGGAGCCGGTGCAAGAGTTGGCGTATCTGAAGGGACCCCTGCAGGTTGGCCTCAGCACACGCCTGGCAGGAGGAGTGAATCTGTAAAATACGAGCTCGAAGATGGGTGGGATCAAAGAGGGGCTCTAAGAAGTGGAACAAAGCCTTGGGGTCTTTATGTAAGGTTTGGTGGATGTCTGAAATGATGGAGCGTGCCTGGTCCTGGGGGAGGATGAGGCAGTTATATAAGTAGCACCATCCATCTTTTGTCCGTGCGGCCCCTTTATTCAGGAGTTTGTCCCTCTTTTCCGGTTGGTAACAGAGCTGATAGGAGGATGTCAAAAACAAAATATGTCATGTAGATCCAGTGGACCTGGAGGCCCATCCTTGGGCTACTGAGTGAGCCTTGGCATTGCCTAAGGCCACTGGGTCTTTGGAGGGCTGATGTCCCCAGGAGTGGATGATGATTACCTCTTCAGGGAGATGTAGGGCCTACAAGAGCTTGGCTATAAGGAGTCTGTTGACAATGGGAGTGCCCTTGGTAGTGAGGAGGCCCCTTTCCTTCCAAAGGACAGAATGGGGATGGGCCATTAAAAAGGCATATTTAGAGTCAGTGTAGATGTTAGCCTATATATCCTTAGCTATTTGGAATCAAGGCAATTAATTCAGCCTTTTGTGAAGAGATCTCCACTG
Organism: Peromyscus californicus insignis; assembly: GCF_007827085.1. Classification (NCBI taxonomy): domain Eukaryota; kingdom Metazoa; phylum Chordata; class Mammalia; order Rodentia; family Cricetidae; genus Peromyscus; species Peromyscus californicus. The sequence continues at coordinate 58,509,917 of NW_026294424.1, read as the reverse complement.
GCTTATGGGTTGCTTCAACCATTTTAGTAGAAGTGACCACTGCATAAGCCTCCTGGTGGTTTCCTGATCTGCCTAGAAGAGCTTCCATCAACAAAGAGGGTGAGTTGGGGGAGCTCTGTGAGGGGTTGGTCTTGGAGACCAGGCTGGGGTGAGCAGAAGGCCTCCACAGCCTCTGGGCAGAGTGGTAGGGGCTATCAGAGGAGGAAGGGACAGGGAGGAAGGTTGAAGGGACCTGTGAGGCAATTGAGAGAAGAAGATGGGAGTCAGAAGAGAGTGTGGGGGCCAAGGAGAGGGTGGCCCCAAAGCGGCTGAGTAAAGGTACTGGACAAATGGTTATGATTAGAAAAGAGTGTGAGAAGAATCGTCCTGCAAGAATGTAGGGAAGTGGCAGGGTCTTAGGCGTGACATCCACCCTGTGACAGAAATTGTGAGGGAACTGTGGGACCTGAGTGAGAGGTAAAGACAGAAAAGGTAGCCCCCATGTCCACCAGGAAGGTGATGGACTTACCTGCTACCTGGAGTGATACCCTGGGGTGGAAGTCTCTGAGTCTGGCTGCGGTAGGTTCTCTGCCAGGCTAAGGAGCTAGAAGGCTGGAAGGGTCTCAGATGTCTGTGCTGGTGGGTTTGGACCTCCATGGCGTGGCATAGAGGTCAAGTCCACCTGGGGACATTTCGACTTCCAGTGGCCAGGCTGCCAGCAGACAGGGCATGGCCTTGTTGGCAGCCAAGGGTTGGGGCAGCATCAGGACCAATGGCCTTCCTGGCTGCATTTGAAGCAGGCCCCTGGTGGAGTTGACTTTGGCTGGACTCCTGCAGGGTGGAGTCTTGTGGACTTCCCTTGTTCTCTTTGAAGGGTGCTGAATGCCTCAGAGCAGCTGCCACGGCATGAGCTTGGAGCATAACCTTCTGTTGCAGTCCAACCCACTGGGAAGACTCAGCTGTCTCCTCTTGGGCGTTAAAACCTTAAAAGTCATTTTCACCAATTTCTGTACTGGGGCTTGGGGGTTGTCCTCGGCCTCTTTAGTTTCTTTCTAATATCTGGCGATGATTGAGAAAGGAGATGGGTAGCCAGGACTGTGGCTTATGCTAGGGAGGCTGGATCAAGGTGGGTAGAGCAGGCGAGTAGGACCCCAGCATGGCAGGGTGGAAGAGCAGACAGAAATAAACAGGGAGAAAGGATCTGTTGCGGGTGGAGTGGGCAGGTCGGATCCCAGCATGGCCAGACCAAATGCCAAATGCCAGGAAAGTCTCATAACACGAATCTTAAAAGGTCTTTTTTTTTTTTTTTTTGGTTTTTCGAGACAGGGTTTCTCTGTGTAGCTTTGCGCCTTTCCTGGTACTCGCTTTGGAGACCAGGCTGGCCTCGAACTCACAGAGATCCGCCTGGCTCTGCCTCCCGAGTGCTGGGATTAAAGGCGTGCGCCACCACCGCCCGGCCAAAGGTCTTTTTAATAAAAAACAAAACCAAACCAAACCCGGAGCCAGATATTGGGGTGAAAGCTGAAAGACCAGAGCAAGCCAGTCACAAGTTCTTACCTCTATGAAATCCTCAGTCTCAAAAGAGTGAGTTCCTGTTTCCTCAGGCCTTATATACCTTTCTCTGCCCAGACATCACTTCCTGGAATTAAAGGCATGTATGCTTCCTAAGCAAAGGCATGAGATCTCAAGTGCTGGGATTAAAGGTGTGGGCCACCACTGCCTGACTCTGTTTCCAGTGTGGCCTTGAACTCACAGAGATCTCCAGAGTGATAGGTTTAAGGGTGTGTGCCACCACTGTCTGGACTCTATGTCTAATCTAGTGGCTGGCTCTGTCCTCTGATCCCCAGATAAGTTTTCTTGGGGGTACACAATATATCACCACAAAGTCTAGTGAGTAAAAAGGGCAAAGTGGGTACCTTTTGGTGGGCCCTGCCAATGTATGCCACGAAGAGAACACACCAACAAAATTTAGTGCAAGAGGTTTATTGGGGGATGAGGAGAGGGAAAGGCCATCTCAGGGTGGAGACATGAGAGAGGCAGGCAGGCAGACAAATAGAGCAGGGAAGAGACAAGAGGAAGAAGAGAAGTGGGGTGCCAGTGACTCAGGCAGCCCAGTCGGGGTGCAGAGCTCAGGGTCAGTCCCTGGGTGAAAAGGCCCCTGGTGCTGCCACAACCCCGGCCAACAAAACCTGGGCTGCTGAGCACTGGCTCCAGAGGGAGGGGCGGGAGTGCAGAGTTCAAAAGGGGTATTAAGGCCAGATTTGACCTCAAAGGTGGATAAGTTTAAGCTGAGTGCTAGATGTAGGTATCTGAGGTTCTCCAAAAGGCATCCCAAGTGGGGAGATTGATGGTACAGTCAAGGATGCAGCTTCCATGGGTGAGATAGAGAAGAAGGTCCAATGCCTGAATGTCTGAGGTTGCTCAAGGACCTAGGGAGGACTGAAGGAAGCAGTCATAAATCCAACAGTGGATCGTCACCCACAGTTCAAGGGCCAAGGCTAAAAGCACGAGGAGACACGGATGGATGCCTGGTACCAGGACTTTGGAATGAGGCCAGAGGGCAAAAGCCATGCTAAAAAAAAAAAAATGAAGCCTCACCCATTTGGTCAGTGGTGGGGGTTGGCAAAGAGGGTCAACTATAGCCTTAAAGACCAGGGGTGGGGGTACCTCCACCTCCCAGAATACCAGGGGGGTGCTGGACACTCAAACGTCATTTCCTTGGATTCAGAGAAGTGTTTATGCTGACCGAGGGGGGGAACTGACAAATTACCTGTGTTGGGTAGGGTGTCCAGCGATTAGTCAACCAGAAAGTGAGGCTGTTGCAGGTGGACCAGGATTGGGTCCAGGTGTATGGCTTCGACCCATGAGAGGGGAGCGCACATGTACCAGGAGAGCCTAACAGGTCACAGCACCAATGTAATGATTTCAGCCTCAGAGGGCACCTTGGCAGATTGAAGCCAAGGAACACCACAGAGTTACGGGGGGTTGGGGGGATGCAGAGGCTGCCTCTGGCAAGAGTTGTAGGGAAAAGAGGGGAGATAAGGCATTTGCTTTTTATAAGGGGGTACAGTGCTCGAGCATAGGGAATAACACGGTCGTGGTGACAGTGGGAAGGTGTTGCATGCTGGTGCCTGGTGATGACGTGGCCTGCTGTTGCTAGGTTACTTGAAGGTGAGCCCAGGGGTGGGGTTTTCCGACACAGTTACCTTAGAAGGCCTAGGGAACTCTGAGTTCTTCATTTTTGCCACATGTGGACCCAGTACACAGGTGACAGGTAGACCCTTGCCAAATGCTGTATCTCCTAGCATCTAGACCTGGGACTTCCTAGTTATTACAGCTATGAAAAATAAGGAGCTGTTTATAAGCACTCCATCTGTGGTACTTTGTACGGAAACCTGAAGACAAAATCCTGAGCGTTCCTTGGTTGCTTGCTCTCAGGATGTTGTTATGTTGCTATTGATACTAAATCTGCCATGTTTGCTGCTGGTGGCCATGGCTTTGTTAAGATCAGGGTTTTGTCTTATTTTTTGTTTTTTTTTGTTTTTTTTTGTTTTTTGTTTTTTTTTTGTCTGTTGCTACAGTGTTGAGGTCTCTCTACAGAGTTGAATTTCTGATGCTATTTTACTATAATCTTGATACTGCCCAGGCTTTTAAGACTTGACTTAGTATTTATCATACACACTTGCTTTCTTGTATTCCCATTTCAGGGTTCTATATGCTGTAACCTAAAAGGAGAGGACATCAATACTTTTTTTTTTTTTTATAAAGTTAAGAGAATTAAATGAAAGGTGTCTAAATTGATGACCTTGCCACGCCTGTGCTCAGCACAGTCCTGGGCATGTCAGGCAGGGGCACGCCAGTTACATTACAAAATCTAAGAAGGCTTATACCCAGAGCCATTCTGAGCATTTTTTATGTGTAGGCGGCTACTCCTGACTCTAGACCAGTGATGATTGGACTGGCGGAGGGCACTGGGCTTGAGAACAACCATTCTATTGGCTACTGACCTGCCTATAACGTCGTATCATACCTGTGTCTACCCATGTGGAACGATCCGTGGCCAGGTTAGTCAGGTTCCTCTTCTTAGGAGCTGCTTGGAGCAGTGGTTCTCAACCTGTGGGTCGTGACCCACACAGGGGTCACTACTGGGGAAGAAAAGTCATGGATGGGCAAACACTGAAAGATGTGCCCCCTGGTGCAACGGTGGTGTGAAAGTTATAGGTGTAACCAACTGCTCCCGCATGGATATGAGGCCCGCGTCACAGGAGGGAATTCATGCCTATCCAGTAAACCGGGCGAGAAGCCCAAGACTCTGGAGTCCTAGTCCCTGTGGAGGAACTACTAAATTATCAAACTGTCTTCTGCTTATGATGCTTCTGCCTACAGATGAGTCCGGCTCTCAACTGTGGCTGGAGAACCTCCGCGAGAGTTAATGCAGAGACTCATAACTGATCCAAGTGTTGAGAATGAGTGGTTACTCAATGCTCAGCCCGAAGTAGGACATCTGTATCGGACCCTGCTCTAAGACTCAGGGAACTTCATGGAAGAGGGGAGTAGAAAGAATGTTGGAGCTGGAGGCCGGGGAGGAGCGCTGTCAAACGCTGTCTTCTGGGCCTGACCCGGCCATTGCAGCCATGGATTCACTGCAGCAATTGTTAATGGCAAGAGAGCAATCTAACAGGACAACCTTCTAGAAGGAAGCACTAGTTACACTTAGTGGCTGGTTCTTGTAAAGAAGGGGGAGGATGGGAAGTGGGGTGGGGGGAACTTCCTGGAGGGTGCCCAGGAGAGTGGGAGGGTGGGTCTGATTAAGATACATTGTAAATGTGTGTGAAATTGTCAAAGAATAAATAAAAGATACTGTGAAAAAAAAAAACCACAGGAGTGTAACAGAGGAGGGCCTGGGACAAGTGGCAGGCAAGTCTACTAGAGGAGATTAAATGAAAAGGGAACATATACCGGTCTTGACTAGTAAAATAAATAAGGTTATAATGCTGCCCCTACTACACGGGGTGGTGGCCCCATTTAATGTCAGTTCAGCTAGTAAAGAAAACTTGGAGACAATAAATTCGCTTTATATTAGCTCTTTTAGGAGACAAAAATAAGACACCGTCATGTAATGAAAGATGACCTGATTTCATGTCTCCCTGACTCCAAGCCATACAGGTGGAAAAATCGTTTTGTCTCCTGGAAAAAAAAAAATGAATGAGGGAGCTGGGTGGTGGCTTAGTCGATGACGTGCTGACATGAAGCGTGAGTATTAAAAGAAGAACAACAAAAGCTGGGTGAGGCAATCTGTGCCCGTAATTCTGGTGCTGGGGAGGCAGCGACAGGTGGATCCCTGGGGCTCATTGGCCAGCCAGTGTCACTGAATCGTTGAGCTCCAGGTTTAGTGAGACACCCTGTGTCAAAATAATAATAATAATAATAGGAATAACTAATGTTGATCAGTGACTTCCACACACATCTGTATACACATACAGCTGCACGTGCATGTACGTATACACACACACACACACACACACACACACACACACACACACACACACAGCCCTAGATTTGGGGGTTGCAACTCAATGATCGAGAGCTTGTCTGGCATGCACAGGGTTTAGGTTCAGTTACCAGAATCGCAAAAAAGCAAAGCAAAACAAAACCAACATGAGTCTCTACAGGTACGGAGTTTAAATCAAGCCTCCTCACAGACATTTCTCCAGTTCTCCCCAGTTTTGAAAATAGAACCTTCTAACCTGTGAGAATTAGCTGAAATCCAAAGGTTTTAGTCCGAAACATGTTTTTCTAGCTTTTATTGCATTTGTAACACAGGGAAGCCCCCAAGTTACAAATCAAACTCACAGAATTAATCATTTTTGATAGTAACAATCCAAGTCTGTTCTCCTTGGGGGACTTTGTAGACCTTGTAATTTCATCTACGATAAAAACTTGAACAGCTTCCAAAAACAAGCCAGGATTCATAGAACAGCAATACTCACCCCCACCTCACCCCTGTGTGTGTGTGTGTGTGTGTGTGTGTGTGTGTGTGTGTGTGTGTGTGTGTGTGTGTGTTTTACTGGTGCCTTCAGGGCAAGACCCTACCCAGCTACATTACCAATTTGTGAACTGGTATCAGTTCTACCATTCTGTGTTGGTAGCTGGCCATTTACAAACCACCCCAGATTCCAGAGAGGAGGAAATTGTTTCGGAATAATCTTTTTGTACAGTGTGAAGATGGGTCACTCTGATTGGTTTAATAAAAAGCTGAATGGCCAGTAGCTAGGCAGGATTTTCGGGGCAGAGAGGATGCTGGGAAGAAGAATTGAGTCGCCAGCAAGATTTGGAAGAAGCATGATGGGCAAAATGGAGAAGAGGTAACAAGCACATGGAAGAACATAGATTAAAAGATATGGGTTAATTTAAGTTAAAAGAGCTAATTAGAAAGAAGCCTAAGCTAAGGCTGAGCTTTTACAATTAATAATAAGTCTCTGTGTCATTATTGGGAAGCCAATGGTTCCAAATAAAAAGTCCGACTACAGGAAATAGCCCTCTCCTCCTGATGAGATAAATGTGCAAAGTGGTTGGTCAGATCCTAGAACCATGAAGTTTTCTACTCAGTCTTCAACATTCAGCTAGCAGTGTAAGTAGATTAAAAAAACAAACGTTTAAAAGAACACCTACAAAATGCATAATTGTTATTACCTCTATGAATGGGAGGTGCCTAATCAAAAAGACTTGTTAACTCGGTCTGAACTATTTCCTTTTCCAGAAACAAGTTTCAGTTGTTCCTATTATTAGATTTTTTAAAAGTCACTGTTTTAGAAAACTCTGGAAGCCCCGTGGTAGTGATGTATCAAGTTGATGCTCTTGGTTGATGCAAATAACAGAGAAGTTAATCTAAGCAGTGAGGCCTGGGGAGCAGACAGCTTATTCACCCTTAGAATAAGATGTTCAGTGGGTTGAGGTATGCTAGATTACAAAGTTCAAGCATGTCACTGAAGACTTGGATTCTTTATTATTATTATTATGATATTATCATTATCGTGATCTCTGTGTGTGTATGCTTGTGTGAGCAATCATGTGTCTAGGATACGTGCCGGTCAGAAGACAACTTCCTACAGCCAGTAGTCCCAATCTACTTTTATGTGGGTTCTGGGGTGGAACTCTGGTCATCGGGCTTTGAGGCAAATGTTTCTACCTGCCTAGCCATCTTGCCAACCCAAGACTCAGGTTCTTCCTATTTCCTGGCTTTGGCGGATTGGGAAGAAATTTGCTGCAAATCTCTTGGAGTTCTCAGGGTTCGTTGCGTTCTCAGGCTGATAGCAAGATGGCGGCAGCGGCTGCAGGCAGACGTGGCAGAGAGCGCAATCGTGAACAGGAGGCGTGGAGTGCTCACTATGTGCTACCGTTTCCGTGCATTTGCTCACGTTCCTCGCACAACCCGTTTCAGTGCTGGGGAAACCGAGGCATCGAGAGACCAAGTAATTTGACAGCGGTTGCGTGTTCATTGAGTAGGAAAGCCAACCCAGGCAGTCCTGCACAAGGGTCGGCGAGTCTGATCTACTCTGCATTTGTTTTCCCTACCCCTTTCCGTCTTCCTGTAGTTTACTCGGAGGGGTGAGGCCACTTCTCAGGAGCCTCTCAGAGACTGCTCGTGTTTCTCATTGGCTCACACTGACTTCTGAACCAATCAGATTACTCTTTTTCCTAATATTCAAATTATTCATTCATTCATTATTTATTTATTTATTTATTTATTTATTTATTTGTAAGCAGGGGCTTTTCTCTGTCTTGCCCCATCCCACAGCTGCTTCCAAATAATCACTCAGAGGCTTATATTAATTACAAATGCTTGGCCGATGGCTTATTACTAACTAGTTCTTACATTTAAATGACCCTGTTTCTATTAATCTATGAATCTCTACGTGGCCAGTGGCTTACTAGTCCTTTGGCATCTTGCTCCTGGGTGGCTGGCTTGCATCTCCCCGATTCCGACCTCTTCATCCCAGTCCTCAGCTTGATTTTTCCGCCTAACCTTATCCTGCCTGGTTATTGGCCAAAACAGCTTTATAACAACCAATGAGAGCAGCACCCACTCACAGCATGTAGGAGGACCATCCCACACCATTTATTTATTTGTTCATCTTGAGACGGGGTTTCTCTGTATAGCTCTGGCTGTCCCGGATCTCATGCTGTAGACCAGCCTGGCCTGGAACTCACAGGGATCCATCTGCCTCCATCTCCTAAGTGCTGGGATTAAAGGTGTGTGCCACCATTATCCGGCTATTTATTTTTTATATAATGTTTTTATAAATTATTTGGAAATTTCACATAATGCACCCCAACACCCTTACTTCCCAGTCCTCCCAGGTCTGCTTCCCCAACTCTTGGGGCCTTCCCCTCCCCCAGAAAAAAATAAAAAGAGGGGGAAAAAAAGTCCGATTTGTGTTGCCCAAATAGTCACTGGAGCGTGGTTCAGCTCCCAGTGGCCATCCCCTTAAAGGAGAGTTAGTCCCACTCCCACCCCTGCCAGCAGCCATGTGTTGTGGAGAGGTACACTCCAGCATCCTTGTCACCATTTTTAAGTTCTTTCCATGGCTTCCTGTCTAGGTGGTTACTTTTTGGGGGGGTGTTGGGGGGGTTGTTACAGAAGCCTTCCATGCCTCCCTTTCCCAACTGTGGGTCTGTAGTCATCAATGCCACTGCAGAAGAAACTTCCTTGTCCTTTACGGTCACCTGGAGCACTGATCACGGACTCCCACATGGTGTCTGGTAACAGCTTGGACCAGGGACATTCACCTGGCCTCTGGTGACAGCACATGCTATCATAGAACTCTGCATGGTCTCTGGTGGCATTACAGGCCACAGACACCAACATGGTCCCCAGTGGCAGCCCAGCCCACAGACATCAACATGTTCCCCAGCTGCAGCAGGACCATCAACCCAGGCGTCCCCCACCACCACCACCTTGGCAGCCTGGCCCACGGACATCAGCATGGCTTTAGGCGGTAGCACAGATAATGGGCTGCCAAGGACATCAATATAGCTTCCCCCACCACCCCTGTAGCAGTAGGACCATGGACCCAAACATAGCTCCCAGCAGGAGCACAGATCATGGACATCCACATAGTCTTTGGTGGTAACATGGGCCATTGTGGTGATATTGTGTTCCCCAAAATATTATGCACCCTAATAAACTTATCTGGGGTCAGAGAACAGAACAACCACTAGATACAGAGGCCAGCAAATGGCGACACTCACACCTTTAATCCTCGCATTCCTAAGGCAGAGATCCATCCAGATCTGAGTTCAAAGCCACACTGGAAACAGCCAGGCGTGGTGACTCACGCCTTTAATCCCAGGAAGTGATGGCAGAAGCAGAAAGGTATATAAGGCATGAGGACCAGGAACTAGAAGCTTTTGGCCTGGTTAAGCTTTTAGGCTTTTGAGCAGCAGCTCAGCTGAGATTCATTCTGGATGTGGACTCAGAGGCTTCCATTCTAAGGAAACAGGATCAGCTGAGGAATTGGCGAGGTGAGGTAGCTGTGTCTTGTTCTGCTTCTCTGATCTTTCAGCATTCACCCCAATACCTGGCTTCAGGTTTGTTTTTATTAATAAGACCCTCTAATAATTCGTGGTACAAGCCATGGACACTGCAGTAGGACCATGGACTCAGACATGGCCCCCAGAGGCAGCATGGACCGTAGACATCAACACAGTCTCAGGTGGCAGTTCAGACCATGCACATCAACAGGGCCTCCAACAGCAACTCAGGCATATGATGTCAATATGGTTCAACCTTTCTCCACTGCATATGCACTGCTCCATCCCTCCATCCTTCTCACCGCTCCATTGCAAATTCATTCATTGCTGTGGCACTGGAAACTGTAGCAAGTCACTATACATATTGCCCACAGCAGCTCTGCATGCAAATACTGATTGCTATGAGTCATTGGTCTGGATCAAGGCCTCTGGTCTCTGGATCACCGTAAATACTGGACCATCACTGAGACTTCTTCGATCATTGCTAGGCTTCAGGGTTTCCATCTTTGGTTGTGCTCTGACATCTGGTTCTGGAGCATCAGCTCCTCCTTATGATCCAGCAGCTTGTAGATGGAGTAGGTGTTGGGGCTGACCTACTCAAGCTGCAGTGGGCTCTTGGGTGGATGGGGACTGCCCTGCGCTGCCCAAGCAGACTCTTGGCCCAGACGACTGCCTTTAGGGTTGAAATCAGGATCAAGCATAACTGGGAGGGGAAGCTGGTCACATGAACCAAACCTGGATTTTCTTTGGGAGGAAGAGAGGCTTGTGGGGCAGGTTAATTCTAAGCAGATAACCTATAGGATCCAGTAAAGGTCCAAGTCACCAGTCTCTTATAGTTCCATGATATTTGAATACCTACTGTCATGCACTCGAGTGAAAACTCCCCACAAGTAATTGAATTTATAGTTTATATCTTGAGAAGACGTAGCTCTGGGCTGGAGCCAGAGATCTGAGAATTACCAATATGCAGATAGTAACTGAAGTTCTGAGACACAAAAATTCCACAGGAGAGTGTAGAGGTTTGAGATGACCTGTACAAGATGAAGTCGCTGTCCAGTACTGTGCTAGAGAAAACATTTTCTTATAATTAAGAAAGTACATAACTGCATTTATGTTTCATTATAGTTAACGTGTAACTCTTATTCATAAAATAGTCAACATATGTTTTTATATAGTTATTCTAAACATCACAAAGACATTTGTTCTTTATCGGTCCAAGATATTAAAGAGCTCGGTAATCAAATCGTTGGAAAGAGCATTCTAAAATCGTCCTTGACAAGCCGAAGAGCTGAAGAAAGCTTCCAGCATGGCTACAGGGAGACTACCCATTCTCTTGTCCTGAACGCGTCTTGACCTCAGCAACGAAGGGATGACTTCCCATTGTGTCTTAGCTGAGCTAATAAAGAGTTCCAGCCAGGGAGGTTCTTCCTTCCTGACTACCTTTTATAGCCCTGGAAGCTGCTATTCTGGATGCTGAAAGAATGCAGTCATCAGCGGTCTTCCCCAGCTGGGAACCTTATTTGCTACGTTTCCAACCTGCCAAGCCAGAGGTACCCACTGGCACAAGAGTGTCATGGCTGTTAGAGGGGCCATCGGCTTCTTTCCGATTGGAAGTCACTGGCACAGGAAGGAGTTCATGGCTGGAACAATAAATTTGGTGAACGGCTTATGGATGACTTGGCAGGTCGTGGGCCCTGAGGGTGAACCCACTGCTAGTATTTTTACTAAATAGACATGCTGTCAAACTGCTGCTTCCTAAATAGTTATGATCATCCCCACCACCAACTGGTGCTGCCCTCAGCCTTGGTCAGAAAAGCTTCCCTAGACAGTGGTGGTTAGTGCAGAGACTTGCGGCTCATCGAGGTGCTGAAAATGAACGACTGTTGAATGCTCAGCTCTCCGTGAAGCACCTTTGTTACCCCTTCTCATGCTCGGGGAGTATCATGGGAGAAGGGAGAGAACAGAACATAGGAGCCGGAGGACGGGGCGGAATCTCGCAGGATGCTGTGAGATGATCTCCTCTGGGCATGATGGGCCACACTCATGAACTCACTCACAGCAGCTATGGTGACCTACACAGGGGTACATAAAGCTGGGCCCATCAACATTCAGTTATGATGGGGGAGAGGCTCATGGGGGAGTTGCTAGGGGTGGGGAGTCATCACCTTCAGGGGTGTAGCCACACCCAGGCCTACCCACTCGGCTCTGGTTGTCGGTCTGACCGACAGGTAGGGCGGAGGCAGGACCAGGCCAGCCGGTCTCTCCCTGGGGCTGAGTGGGATGATGAGTGTTGAGCGGCCTCCCTCCTGTCCACTGGAGAGAAACACACTGGGCCGGGAGTCTGGTCGAAGCGGGAACTCGCTTTACTGCATCAGGAATGAACTTATATAGGTTGGGGGAATGGGGGGGTTGGAGGGGTGGGGTGGGGATAGCGGGCCAATGAGATGATGCCATCTCAGCAGTTACTAGGCAGAGGCCGATTCTAGGTCAGGTAGTGCTGAGTCACTTGTATGCGGAAGTCATGTCCCAGGACAGGTCGCCAAACTCGAGCTAGGCTCGGGAAGTTACACTGGGCCTCACGCCCGAGCCTTATGGGGCCCATCATCTGGTTAAACTCAGTGGATCACAAAGTAAAAATAAAAACATAAGACAAAACAACTAGACATAAAAGTGGGAAGGCGACTTGTTGGGAGGAGGGAACCAGGGTGGGGAGGAGCAAGAGAAGGTGGCATGGTGTGGCCAGAATGAACCATAGACATGAATGACACGGTCAAAGAACAAATAAGTTAACAACAACAACAACAACAATAAAACAAAATCTCCAACCAGGCCTGCACAGCAGGCCTGTAATCCCAGCTTCCTGAGAAGCCGAGGGAAGGAGAATTGCAAGTTCAAAGCCAGCCTGGACAGCACTCCTTTAAAATAAAAATTTTTTAAAAAAAATAGAGAGCTTGGAGTATTTCTCAGTGGTAGAGCACTTGCCTAGCGTGCAGGATGCCCTAGGTTCAATACCCAGCACTGTCAGGCAAGCATACAAACAAAAAACCAATAACAAAATTAGAACCTATGGTGGTTTGAAAGAAAATGGCCCCCAGTGGGAGTGGCACGATTAGGAGGTGTGGAATTGTTGGAGTAGGTGTGGTCTTGTTGAAGGAAGTGTGTCACTGTGGAGGCGGGCTTTGAGGGGTCATATATGCTCAAGCTACACCCAGTATCTCAGTTCACTTCCTGTTGCCTTTGGGTCAAGGTGTAGAATCCTCAGCTCCTTCTCCAGCGACATGTCTGCCTGCATGCTGCCATACTCCCAGCTGCCATGCTCTCTGCCATGCTGATAATGGACTAAGCCTCTGAACTGTAAGCCGCCACCTCAATGAAATGTTTTCCTTTATAAGAGTTGCTGTGGTCATGGTGTCTCTTCACAGCAATGGAAACCCTTACTAAGACAGAACCCTTCCGCATTTCAGTGGCTTAATCCGGCAGAAGTTTGTCTCTTGCTCACACTGTAGTGCAGTATGTCAGGGCCTGCTTCTTTTCCCCCCAGCAGCTCCATCATACCCTGGAGTCTTGAACTTGTGAAGGTCTCTACTTGGTCCTCAGCATTCAACTAAGTGTTGAAGGAAGAGAGAAAGGGCATAGAGGATTGCGTAAGAACTCTCTGGGCCAGTCCCGGAGGTGGTGAACATTTCTCCTGACTCATATTCCACTACAAGAACCTAGTCATGTGGTCACAGGTAGCTACAAGGAAGTCTGGGAAATGTACTTTAGATATGTGTCCAGGCAGAGGAGGAAAATGGCGTGGTAAAGGACTAGTCTCCAACACCCTGTGGATCAAGCAAGACCATTTCTACTATGTCAGAATTGAATGTTTTCATTTGAAACCTGATATGGTTTGGATCTGAAATATCCCTTGCAGGCTCATGTGCGAGCAGGTGTTCCCTATCTTGTGGTGCATCTTTAGCAGGCTATGGAACCTTAGAAGATAAGGCCCAACTGGCCGAAGGCAGCCACTAGAGATAGTGATGTGTGTGTGTGTGTGTGTGTGTGTGTGTGTGTGTGTGTACATGAGCTCACATGCCATGGTGCATGTATGAAGACCAGAAGACACCATGTGAGAGTCAGTTCTCTCCTTCCACCATGTGGGTTCCGGGACATTGAACTTGGGTCCTCGGGCTTGGTAGCAAACACCTTTCCCTGCTGAGCCACCTTTGCTGGCCTTGAAACACATACAGTACTTGATAAACAGGTCATTAAGTCAGCTGTCATTGTGGCCATTAAAAATTAACCTGTATGGTTTTCATATGATCCCAGCATGATTGGGGAAAGCCACACCCCACCAAACCTTTACAAAACATCCCTGGACATTTCAGATACACTGCTATTATTATTTCTTTGTCATCATTACCATCAACAAGGTGCTTAGGGCCACATGAAGACATAGCTTTTGCCTTGTAGCCTTAAGAGACAAGCCCCAGGAGTGGCCAGCCTAGTCCCAGGGAGTGGCAGGTCTTGACAGGAGGCTTTGGCACAGTGTTCTTTGAACCCCTCCCTTTAGACAACTAGTAGCTTGATCAGGTGGGGCTGAGGCCAAGCCTCGGGTGGAGCTGGGCTGGGCTGGGCCGGGTGGTGGCATTCTCTAATGTACCGCTTCTCCTTGGCTTGGCTGCACCCAGCTCAATTACTCTGGCTGTGAGACTCCACTTTAAGCATGGTCTGCAAACCACAAACAGAATACCCGACAATCACCTGCCTTTTGACAAGCATGAATATTAGGGAAGTTAGCATTTTGTAGGGAAGGACCACCACAGCACCATCACAGCCTAGGATACTGGTGGCCAGATACAGTCCTTCCAAGGCTAGACCAGGGCTATGGTCGACTTTGCTGAAAAGCATGACCCTAGACTGCCCAAAATGGGTCAACATTCTAGTTTGCACATCACGTTAAATGGTGTGTAATAACTTTTATGCTTGATTTAAAAAAAAAAAAAGTGGTTTAAATGATCTACATCATGGCTTGTGTAGATACAGAATTAGACTCTCCTAATACTATATGAAAAGAAATGTAGGCAGAATTCAGCCCGTTCTGGTCATTGATTATCTGCGGAATCTAAACGTGTTCCTCACCTTGTTCTTACTTCAGTGGGGTAATTAATTAGCAATTCCACTACATGTTTGTGGAAAAACAAGGTTTGGGCTGATCCCATGCCAAACAAATGCCCAAATGAAAAATAAGACTTCATCCTTTTATAACCTGCCTCGTGGTAAATGTAAACTTTGTTCTAACGGAGCCAAGGACCTGGGGCCAAGCAGGAAATCAGGGGAGCAGAGGCAGATTTTAGCAAACTGTGTCTCCGTCTCCAAGTGTGCCAAGGCCAAGGAGGGTGGGACAGGGAGAGCGCCTGCCCGAATGCAAGCCTGATCTTCCTCAGGACTTCTTGGTGCAGTTGGGGTTTTTTTCCACATGAAGACGGTCTGCTGTGCTCCTTGATTGTATAATACAGTCACTCTGCTCCCATGAAACATATCACTGCTAAAAAGGAACAAAAATAGAAATCACTCTGAGTTGAAAGGGGAAGTTGGTGGGACATCAGCCACTTGGAAGGTTCTTCCTGACAGCACAGAGAAGAGTCTGCAAGTTAAAGGCGGTGGCCGTGGAGGCAAGTCAGGGAGAGCCCAGGACCGAGTGCCCAGCTTTAAAGCTTTGCGGGCTTAGGCGTGACTCCAACTTGGTAGGACAGGGAACCTCAAGGGTGAACAATTCCAATGCTAAGTGACTGGCAGTGGATTTCCAGTTCTTTCTGAAGGAACACATTTACCCTGTAGGAACATGCACATACTCACACACATTCACACACACACACACTCATACATACACACTCTCTTTTACACACACGCACTCATACACTCCCTCACACACACATACACTCTCTCATACAAACATAAAAATTGACTTAAAACAATCATAAAATTTCTAGAAAATAAGCAGAGAACTAAGTAAGAGGAGAGAGACCGTCCTTGGGGAACCATGACTTTGAGAAACTGAGGTCAGGGAGCCATCTCTTCCTCCCCAACACACGACTAGAATTCTCACCCAGGAAAGCTGTAGTCAGAAGAAGCCAAAACATGCTTCGGGGTTTGCTCTCCTCAGATTCTGTGCACAGATTGTATAAAATGATCCAATGAATCACTATGGACCCCAGTTTCCTTGTCAGTAGGATGGGGGATAATAGTAACTAATCATCAAACTACCTGAGAATAAAGTGAGTAATTTGAGTAAGTCTTCCTGATAGTCCTTGGCATGAATAGGTGAGGAAAAGAACATAGTTAATTATTACAATAAGCATGTCATCATCATCATTATCAAATAGCTTATTCAAACATTTGTTATAACCCACTACATTAGAGATGTTGCTGGCTCTTTGATAGTGAATTCAGGAAAATGTACATAGCAATATTTATAAGTGTTGTTTATAAGATTAGAGCTAATAAATGTTTATTGTCTAAACATTCCCCACGACTTTTGAAAAACAGTTGGCATAATTTCTGGGTTTTTTTTTGTCATTTTTTTTTTTAAGATGGAGTATTATGTCTTCCAGGCTGGCCTCAAACTTGCTTTGTAGCCAAGGATAGCCTTGAATTTCCTTCCAGTCCTCTCCCATCTATTTCCTGAGTGCTGGAGTTGCAGGTATGCATAACCATCCCTGGTTTATGGGGTTCTGGGGATCAAACCCAGAGTTTTATGCACGTTGGGCAAACATTTACCAACTGAGACGAATCTCCAGCTCTTATTTCTAAAAAAAAAAAAAAAAAAAAAAAAGAGAGACAATTCTTTGTAGTGATATTTTATTCATGCACCCCAATAAAGCTTATCTGAGGATCAGAGGACAAAAGCCAGCCACCATAGTAAACATAGAAGTCAGGCAATGGTAGCACATGCCTTTAATCCTAGCATTCGGGAGGCAGAGATCCAACCAGATCTCTGTGAGTTCAAGGCCACACTGGGAACAGAGCCAGGCCTGGTGGTACATGCCTTTAATCCCAACACTAACCATAGAGGTCTGGAGGTCTGTACAGACAGACAGGAAGTGATGTAATTGGGTGGAGAGAGGAAGTGAGATGGCAGAACAGACAGGCATATAGGTATACAGGAAGTAGGTCTCTCTGGAGACTGAGGTGTCAGTGAGGTGAGGTTGGCTGTGGCTTGTCCTATTTCTCTGATCTCTTGGTTTTTACCCCAATATCTGGCTCCAGGTTTTTTATTAATAAGACTGCTTAGCAATTCATCTTTCAATTTTTTACAAAAATGTTGAATTACATTTCTGTATTTGTATGTGTGCTTACACGTGCACCAGGGCACACCCATGGAGGTCAGAGAACAGCTCACTTCTATCGTGTGAGTCCTTGGGACTGAACTCAGGTCATCAGCCTTGGGGCAAACATCTTAGCATAGCCCCTTTTTCCTACTTTTTGTTTTTGTTTTTTTTTTTAAGATTTTTATTTATTATGTACACAGAAGAGGGCGCCAGATCTCATTGCAGATGGTTGTGAGCCACCATGTGGGTGCTGGGGATTGAACTCAGGACCTGTGGAAGAGCAGTCGGTGCTCTTAACCTCTGAGCCATCTCTCCAGCCCCCTTTTTCCTACTTTTAACCAATGTATTTTGAAACAGAACTTCCCAAGCCTTTCACATGTGAGAAGCACTTTTATCTCTTCATGGCCCAGGGTATCTCCCTCACTGCCTGTTCCATGTGATTTTGAGAAGAATGTGTTGTCTATGGACAGCATATACCGTAAGCAGGCATTCAATGGAGCCGACTGATAGGGTGGGTGGTTCATGCTAGCTCTGGCTTTATTGATGTTTCTGCCCGTTGAGCCTTTCAGCTGCTGGCAGAGGGCTAGTTAAGTCTCCAGCTCTACTCAGAGGCTGACCTGTTTTTTCCTCCCGCCTCTCAATTCTGGAAGGTTTCTGTTGTGTCTTCTGTACTGCATGCGTCTATCCCTTTGAATTGAGTTCCCACGTAATCTTCACATAATCAATGGGATGCATGGGATAATGGGCAGTAGGCCAGCTGAGGTCAGAGAAACAGTTTGCTTAGGAAATGTCAAAGCCAGTTTTGGGACCCGTTCATTTTCTTTCAGGCCAAATCCTTGTAGGTTACTAAACCCATCATACGGTATAATGCTATAGTCCTAAAATTTTAATTGTCAAATAATGGAAAATGGGGTCTGAAACATATGTATGCAAAATATGTGTCACATTTATATAATAATGGTTGTTCAAATGGGAGTTAACATAAACACCACCCCATCTCTGGGGTCTGCCTGAATCGGGTTGAGCAGACAGATGAGCGTCAGTGTGGGACTAAGTGTGGTGTCTGTCGTAAACCCGCCCTGCTCCGATGGCTTCAGCTTCATGCTCATTGGTTCTCTCTTTTATCTTCTTTCTCAAGGAACCACCTGGAAGATCCATCATTTCTAATGGGGCAGGGTTGCTTCAAGGTGGGAGATTGGCTCTGGTAACTGAGGCAGGGCTGCTTCCTTCCTGCACCCCAGGACCGGCTTCCAGAGGGAAGACCCCATTTTCGGTCGTTTGGCCATTAGGATTTCAGGACTATATAACATTATACTACGCGGTAGGTTTAGTAACCTACGTGGATTTGGCCTAAAAGAGAGAAATTCCTGAGGGAGGGAAGTTGTTTTCATTTGGGGACAGTCAGGTGGAGGTGGGGACAGGGTGCATCGTGATTGGAGCTTTGGCTGGGTAGGCCCTGAGTGACTTACCTTCCGTAGGAAGTGCTGAGATTGCAGCTCTGGGAAGCCACATCACACAAGAGTCCAGTGATGAGCATCACTGTATTACTTTCCTTTTAGCATCTGCCTTATGGTGCCCTATTGCTGTGAGGAGACACTGTGACCACGGCAACTCTTATAAAAGAAAACATTCAGTTGGGTGGCTTACAGTTCAGAGGTTTTTAGTCCATTCTCATCATGATGGATCATGGTGGCACGCAGGCAGACGTGGTGCCGGGGAAATTGAGAGTCCTACATCTTGACCTGCAGGCAACAGGAAGTGGTCGGTCATGGCCTGAGCATATATGAGACCTCAAAACCTACCCCCACAGTGACGCACTTCCTCCAGCAAGGCCACACCTATTGTGACAAAGTCACATTTCCTAATAACGCCACTCCCTGCAAGCTTATGGGGTAATTACATTCAATCTACCACAGCATCCAGATGTTGAACTCTAGATACCTTTGAAATCACTGCTGTCATGCTCTTGTCAAGGTACTAGTTAGCACTGATGTGCTGTAAGATTTGGCTGTTTATGTCTAAAATGCCTTCTAAAATATTGTATCATCTGGAGGCATGTCATACACAGGAGTATACTTAGGCTATCTCTGTGAATAACCTACGAAGCCATTAAAAAACATAAAGTGTGACCACCCAGCACATCTGGTACCTCTTCAACCTGCCTCTCCACGTAACTTCCTGGGAGAGTGCAGCATAAGCATCCCCTAATATACATCATTCCAAAAGTCTTCCCTAGCAGTGGACTGAGCTCACCTGAAGATATCTGAGGCCAGAAGTCTTTCTGCAGGGGATAATGAGAGGATATTGTTTTTTAAGTAATACAATGGACTTGGTTTTTCTTAAATTTATTTCTTTTAGATTTACTTTCGTGTGGGGGGGATGTGTACGTGTGTGTGTGTGTGTGTGTGTGTGTGTGTGTGTGTGTGTGTGTGCATGTACTCTCGTGCCTGCATGACTCTACATGCCCCAAATTTGTGCAGGTACTATGGGACGTCAAAATAGGGCACTAAATACCCTAGATCTACAGTGGGCCGCTTGATGTGGGTGCTGGAACCTGAACCCAGGGCCTCTGCAAGAGCAGTAAGTGCTCTTAACCATTGAACTCTCTCTCCAGCCCCTAAATTTATTTTGAATTAATACACAATGATTACATAGACTGGACGCAGAATAATAATTTGATAGTTGGATACAGTATGAAATGATCAAGTAAGGGAATTGACACCCTCATCTTGGACATTTATCGTGTGAGTGGGCTTTGAAGTTGAGCTGTGAGGTCTGTCTGTCTGACCATGGCCATGGTCCAGCGAAGGTCACAGTGTTAAAGTTGAAAGCTTTGGAAACACAGTAAACTGATGAAAACCTTCTTTTAAAATGTAAATTACATTAATTTGGTCTCTGTGGGGGGGGGGTAGGGAGGCATGAACGTACGGTGGTGTGGCGTGTAGAGGTCAGAGGACAACTAGCTGAAGTCAATTTTCTCCTCTAATGTACATCTGATCATCAACCACAGGTCACCAGGCTCGGCAGCAAGCATTTTTGCCCTCTGAGCCATCTCTCTGGCCCTGGATGAAAATTTTGACACGAAAACCCAATGGCACTTTCTTAATTTGTTCTACCCTATAACTCGGATATCTTTGCGGGGCCCGTTGTCAAAGTACGGGACTCTGTTCAGAAATGAAGTCAAATTTCAAAGCAGTGACTGCGAAGCTGGCCCTGCATCCGGCGGTGACGGAGTTCTTGTAGCACTGTCCGCCTCTAAGGGGGAGGTCCAGATCCAGAAAGTGGGCTTCAGCCCTTACGGAGTTCCCATTGGAGCTATTCGGTTATCATTTGGCCATTTATACCGGCCCTGAGCTCCTCGGCAGGGAATAGAAGAAAGTTTAGGCGGGGAAACACATTTTCCCCAAAGCCCCAGGGGAAGGAACCCTAGCTTTGCTCCAAAGGAAACATCCTCTGCCAAGATGGGACTTGGAAAAGGTGTGGCCAAATGAAGGAGGCTGTGCCTGGGGGCAGACTGCCTGCGGAGCAGGTAGCCGGGCCAGAACCTCCAGTGCTGGCCAGAGATGATTGCAGACGCCTGCTGGGACGTGCAGGAAAGCGGCTACCCTGCCCTGCAAGGGTGGAGAAGCCCGAGGGTCTCAGGAAAGCCGCGCAGGACCTGGTGGGGTCAGACCCTCAGGTCAGGCCCTGCAGGGCCTCAGTTAATACTAGCGTTCTGCTGAGATGAGCCGGTCAGGCACATTCCTCGGCCGGCACTTGACCTGCAAGAAGAAATTCCCAAACGTGAGCATGCTGCTCAATCCGGGCATGTTGAGACAGCTGGCCGGGCCCACTCCAGGTTTTTTATCCAGAAACCTGCTACACCTTTCTGCTGTCTACTAAGGCCCAGCCATGGCCTCCTGCTAGGGTGGGGGTGGGGTCTGTACCTCTCCAGGACGCCTTCCCTTTCTCAGTTATTTCTCTGCTGCACTTTTTTTTTTTTTTAAACCTCATAGTGTTTGGATGAAGGACAGGGACTAGATCTGAGTTTGAATCCTGGCTCCAGCATGTATTACTTCTGTGACTTCGAGCAAATCACTTTGTTGCTCTGTGCCTTTTCATTTTCTCATGAAAAAGCAGAAATCAGGGGTAGGGATATAGCTCAGTGGTCACGTGCTTGTTTGGCATACACAAGGTCCTGGGTTCGACATTCAGTACCACATACACTCTCTCTCTCTCTCTCTCTCTCTCTCTCTCTCTCTCTCTCTCTCTCTCTCTCTCCCTTACACACACACACACACACACACTCACATTTATTGTTGGTGTTGGGAGAGTAGCTCAGTTGTTAGACTCCTTATCCAGGAGTACAAGCCCTGTGTTGCTTAGTCCCCACTCCACCCCACCCCCACCCCTCATGTTACCAGGGGTAGTGCCTTGTGTCTGAAGCCCCCACACTGAAGGAGTAGAGGCAGGAGGATCAGAATTTCAGTGCCACTGTTGATTACATAGTGTATTAGCACATTTGAGGGCAACCTGGCCTATGTGAGACAGTCTTAAAAAAAAAAAAAGTAAAAAGGAAGAAGGCTGGGGAGAGGGCTCAGTGGTTAAGGGCAGTGGCTGCTCTTGCAGAGGACCTGGGTTCAGTTCCCAGCACCCACACAGTGACTCATAGCTACCTGTAACTCCGGTTTCAGGAGATCTGAAACCCTCCTCTGACTTGCACAGGTACCAAGCACACACAAGGAAACAGACATACATGCACGGTGTCTAGTTAATGTTTTCATTGCTCTGAACAGACACCATGACCACGGCAACTCTGATGAAGGGAACATTTCATTGAGGTGGCTCGCTTCCAATTTCAGAGGGTCAGTTCAATATCATCATGGTGGGGAGCATGGAGGTGTGCAGGCAGATGTGGTGCTGGAGCTGAGACTCCTACATCTTGTAGGCAACAGGAAGTTGATTACCACACTAAGGAAAACGTGAGCAAAAGAGACCTCCAAGCCCGCCCCCACAGTGACACACTTCCTCCAACAAGGCCACACCTCCTAATAGTGCTACTCCCTTTGGGGGCCATTTTTTTTCAAACCACCACACAAGGCAAAACATTCATACAATAAAAGTGAGTAAAAATATAAAATTTCAAAAAAAAAAAAAAGAGAAAGCAAGCATGGAACCCATTCCACAGTAAGAAATGCTGCATATATGGATGCCTGTATTTAACACTGATATATGGATAACACATATAAACATTTACTTCACTACATTTACTTGTTTGTTGGGGGGGCATGGATGTGGCGGTCAGAGGACAACTTGCAGGAGGTGGTCATCCCTTCCACTGTGCGGGTCCTGGGGACTGAACTCTTCATGCCTGGAGGTCAATGCCTTTATCCACTGAGCCATCTTTCGGGTCCCCATAAATTTTAACACAGTGGAAGAAGCTTTATTTCACTTCTCATTTAGTTTTGATAAGTCACACTCTCTTTTCCAATTACAACAGAAACTCTTTAATATGCTGTTATTATTTTAAAACAGTATTTTTATGAGAACTTCATACATTTGATTCATATCTGATCATATCCCCAATCTATCCCTACCTCCTTCACCCTACCCACCGCAACTCTTTCTCTCTTTCTCTTTTTTTCTCTCTCTCTTTGTTTCTTTCTCTCTTTCTCTTTCTCTTTCTCTCTCTCTCTCTTTCTCTCTCTTTCTCTTTCTCTCTCTCTCTCTTTCTCTTTCTCTTTCTCTCTCTTTCTCTTTCTCTCTCTTTCTCTTTCTCTTTCTCTCTCTTCTCTCTTTTCTCTTTTCTCTCTCTCTTTCTCTCTCTCTCTGTCTCTTTCTCTCTTTCTCTTTCTCTCTTTCTCTTTCTTTCTTTAAATAATTCATGGAATCCACTTTGTGCTGCTCATATGCTCCTGCGTACGGATGAGTATAATTCATGATACACGTTCAGCCCTCCATTTGGGAGCCGAAGACTGCAGATACTGGAGAAGTGGGTGGAGCTACAAGCCCAGGGGAGGCCTCGGCCTTTATTTGCTTGAAGGAGTGTCAATCATGGTTACTTTGCAAAAGGACCAAGGCTTCCCTCAGGCATTGGCAAGTGCTGAAGGGCAGACAGCAAGTCCTCTGGCAGAAAGATGGTGACAAACAGGACCCACTGCATGACTTTAAGGGGACAATGTAAAATAAAAATGACCTCATTCAAGCGTAGGTCAAGAGTATATTAAAGTTATTAAAATATAAGTCTCTTTCCTTCAGAACCTCTCTTAGCCTGCTGTGGGACTTTTTTTAAAAAAAATTTTAAATTGGCTATCTGTCTGTCTAGTGTGTGTGTACACATTCATGTTCATGTTGTGCATGTCCCTGGCAAGTGGACAAGCCTGGGTGTCACTCTGGCCAAGTAGACCAGGCTGGCCAGACAGTGAGCCCAGGGATCCAGCTGGGATTCCAAGCAGACACTCTCAGCCCAGGTTGTTCACATGGGTTCTTGACCTCATGTCCTCATAGTTGCAAGACAAGCATTTTCCTGGTGGCACTCTCTCTGCCCCCTTACCACCCACCCCCCTTAACATGCTATCTGATGTCATGGTGGGAGCTCGTGAATGCTTGTAAGAGGGTAAAACCCGCCATCTCTTAGCATTTATAAGCCCCTTGATTCAGAGTTCACGAGTACAGTCCACCTCTTCCCAAGCCCTCTCTCTCTCCAGCCTCTGGACCAGACGCCATCCCTGGGCAGGGCTAGGGAGGCCTTGAGCAGGCACTCTTCTTCCTCCGCTGCTCCCCACCCCCACCTGTGGAGCACAGCAACTCTCAAGGGACTGCAACCTTTGCAGGACACACACCCTGCAGTGGGTCAGGACAGGCTAAGATGCTGTGTCGTCTGCTCAGTGCAGCTGCTATGGTGCTGCAGCCTGGGGCGAGGGTGCCTCTTGCTATGCTCAGCCCTATTCCACTGTAGGGAGCACATGCTCGATCTCCCAACCCTTCCTTACATTTCCACCTGCTTCCTTCTAGGGTGACAATAACAGTGGACTCTGGGCAGGTATGACAGCAGGAAGGCCAGGTGGGGCACAAGGTGTCCAGGAAAAAGGAAGCAGGTAGCCAGGAACCTTTCCCTGCAAGGCAGGGCAGTGTCAGGATCTGGGACAGCTCCTGAGCAAGATGCTCAGAGGCACTTCCCTTCCTGGGTGTTCTTTGTTGTTCCACTGGACTTCACAAGCAAAATGCAAACCAAAAGAGAAACTTAGATGACTGTAGGGCCTTCACCCCAAGTATGAGGCCCTGCTGAGCACAGTGCTATGCACAACCACCATCCATCACCAAGGAGAGGAGCTTGGTACACATGAGAGCTTGTCCCAGCTTAGTGCCACATAGGAGAGCTTGGGATCAACAGTAGGAACTGGGACCAGTCTCTGACAGGCTGATAGCTTTCATCAGATGGGGGGATTTGTCCCCCAAAACTGCTCTGGAGGTAAACTGAGTATTTTAGTTAGTGAAAGGAGTCACTCCTAGGTTTCCTGCGATCCGTCTTAGTTGAGGTACAGATGAGCAAAACATAGCGAGCCATCCCTTCCAGCTTGCTGGGACACTTTTCTCTAGGTTCCTTTCTTCTGTCCATTGGTTAAAAATCTCTCCAGAGATCGGCCGTTTTCATATGTCTGAACAGTGAGGACGAGAACCTTCACTGTATGACTTATGTAAATAGAACTACAGTGACTCCATGGAGACCAAATGCAGACGAAGACTGGGCCAGATCATCTCTGGTGCTGGGGGCATTTGAAAGCTTTGCAATGTGTGGAGTTCAGAGGCACTCTCTCTCTCTCTCTCTCTCTCTCTCTCTCTCTCTCTCTCTCTCCCCTCTCTCTCTCTCCCTCTCTCTCTCTCCCTCTCTCTCTCTCCCTCTCTCTCTCTCCCTCTCTCTCTCTCCCTCTCTCTCTCCCTCTCGCTCTCTCTCTCTCCTTGATCAAGCTTGCTCACGTGAACACAGAATTACACACAGGTGTCAAAAGTCCTGAAATGAAGATGCCCGTCAACATTCCCAAGCAGATTACATCTAGGTAAGTTTTTCCTTCCCAGAAGTCACATTAAAGGCTTAGACAGATGCTCTGCTGGACCCTGAAGACCTGCACCAGGCTTGGTCTTTTGGGCCACCAGCCAGCTCCCAAATCATGACACAGAGACTTCTTATTAGTTACGAATGCTCGGCCTAGCTTAGGCTCATTTTTGGCCAGCTCTTTTACATTAACCGGGGCTTTTTACCTTTCTTTCTGTACGTCTTACTTTCCTGCTTCCTCCAGTGTCTGGCTGTCTGGCAGCTGCCTGGCTTCTGGCCCCAGGTGTGACCCTCTCTTTGTCCCTTGTTCTCGCCTCTCATTCTCTCCTATCTAATCTCTCTGCCCGCCAGCCCCGCCTATCTTTTCTCTGCCTAGCTATTGGCCGTTCAGCTCTTTATTAGGCCAATCAGGTGCCTTAGGCAGGTAAAGTGAAACAGCAACACATCTTTTCATAATTAAACAAATACAGCATAAACAAATGTAACCTATCTTTACAGCGTTAACAAAGGCAGTGGAAACAAATTTTCACAGTTAAAGTGATATTCCACAGCATAAACAAATGTAACCTATCTTTACATCGTTAACAAAGGCAGCAGAAACAAATGTAACCTATCTTTACATCGTTAACAAAGGCAGCGGAAACAAATGCAACACATCTTTACACTGTTAAGGTGATATTCCACAGCACAAACAAATGTAACACATCTTTACATAGTTAAAATAATATTCCACAACAAAGGCCAGTTTAGAAGAGGAGAAAGTGAGTGCCTCTTCTAAGGTCAGATCTGAGATGGAATGGTGGTTTTCTGTGTTTATTACCACTCCCTCTCCATCTCTAGTTTTTCAGTTTTTGGTCCCCTCTCTTCCCTCTTGATGCCAACTCAGCCACCGAAGCAGATGGGCGCACAGTCCCCTCTTATAGTCCCCGTAGCAGGGAGGGCATCAGACAGGTATCATAAACACGTGAGTGAAGACAGGTCACCAGCAGGTGCTGTGGAGGATGGAGTTCAGACAGGGGAAGGCAACACAGATAAGACGCTCACAGGCTGTCACGATCCTCTACTCTCAACTGTGGGCATGGGGTAAGGGACGGGAAGTGCCCAACCCTGTGCGGGTCTGGGTTGATACTGTGACTACTCAACCAACCTGAGATGCTTCTTGAGAAACTGTCACCACAGCCCATTTCAAACTGCCTTAGTGCTCATCGCTGGATCTTTCTAGATTATTTCCACTTGGACTGACTTTTTACCCTGGTGCCCTTTGCTGCTGTTCTGAGACTGGGATACCCTGGGAGTCAGAGGTAGATGGTTATACTCTGTTTCTCTTGAGTCCTTGCGATAGTGCACAGCAGCTACTTAATAAATGTCACTGCATTAAAATTTTAATGTATTCATCTTGTCAGGGGAGGGGGCTGTGCATGCCAGCCTATGTGTGGGGGTCAGGGAAGAACTTTTGGGTGTCCTTTTGTTTCACTATAGGGGTTCAGGGATTAAACTCAGTCAGCAGGCTTGACGTCCAGTGTCTTAACCTGCTGGGTCATCTCACCCATCCCTGTTGCTCGACCTAAATGAGTTGAATAATAAAAACGGAAAAAGGCGTGGCGAGGCCCAGAGAGTAAGCCAGTTTCACAGGAAGAGATGAAAACCCGAAGTCACCTTTGTATCCTCTCCTGAGAATAAAACCAGCATACTTGCCTCATTTCTTCCTGTGCTATCTGGAAGGGCAGATTAATAAAAAAAAGACTATTTACTTGGAATTTCACTCCAAGGGCTCCTTCTTAATTAAGTAGTGAGCCATCAATTAAAAATCTAATCAAAATAAGCTTTCACGGCTGTCCTATCGGTAGGAGCAGGTTTTCTGAGAACATGGAGCGATGGGAACTCAGTGTTGCATATATATAAGTAAATGAGTAAGTAAGTAAATAAATAAATCTCCTAATCTTCCAAAGAGATGGCGAGTCTCTGAGCAGGGCCTTCAGGGTCAGGCCAGCTTGAGATTGTCTGCTTTGCGTTCCTATGCAGAGACAGACTTCACAAGGAGCTAATGATTCCCAAGCTTCCAGACCCTTCCTTCACTTAAGCCCTACCACGATCATGGAAGGGGAACCACAAGATGTGTTTGCACATGTTTTATGTAGGTTTCTTTAAGTTGTTTTAAATGATTTTGATGGTGAGATCGTTTTATACTCTCTTGCTTTACAAGTTTCCTTGAAATGTCAAGCTGACACACTTAGATTTCATCTGCATTGAATGCATCTCAGAGAAGGGTCTAGAAGGGAAGATGGAGCCCAGGTGAAGCCACGCCAGCAACGAGCCTGGTGCTGGTGACCAGGCAGGTGATGGTATGGACTGGGAAGAAGAATTGCACGAAGCCAGGAGAACTTTCTAGAAAATAGCATTGGATCAAAATGGACAGGAAACGCCCAGGGAGAGTGTTTAAGTCAATTAAAAAAAAAAATCAGTCCTTATTGATTTTGTGTGTGTGTTCGTATAACATAAAGGATTTCACTGCGGCATCCCCATACTCTCTTCTCTATGATGCCCTCCTGCTCTTGCTGGTCCCCTTCATCTTCTCAAAACACCCCCTTCCGCTTTCATGTCACATGTATTCCATGACCAAAGGCAAGGTCTTAACTCAGGGTTCTTGGAGGGCTTTAGGCACTCCACGGGCACCTTGAAATGACCAATATGTACAAACTGTCTGTGCATCAGTTTTTTGTTTTCTGGCATGAGGAATTCTACAGAGCTCAACCCCCCTGGACGTGATAAAGGAGCATACTCTTCTAGAAGCAGAACCAGACCGGGCGTGGGGGGTGGGAGGGACACGCAACTTATAAGAAGAGATTGCACGTGACATGGTCTTGCTTGTCCCTTGGTCCTCTCCAGTTTCTGTCCCCATCACCTGGCATGCCCAACAGGATGGCCTTAGTTGGGAGGGAGTGTGGAAGCCATCCAGGACTTTCAGGTGTTCTCTTAGGCTCCCCCTATTTGAGGGTTGATAGGCTCGCATACAGCTCTATCCAACCCAAAGTGTGGAGACCAGAGAAGGGCAGAAAGACTGACAGAAAGCAGTCTCTAGCTTCCCCCAGAGATCTATCATTGGGGATATTGAAATTCACTAAGGATCTTGGCCAAGTCTCTGGCATACGATGATTTCTTCGTACCAGAGAACCAGAGACTGAAGGCACTGTGGCAAAGAATTCTTTTAGTTATTACATTAATTCATTTTCTTGTATGTGTGTGCACGTATGTATGTATGCACATGTGTGCATGTACCTATGGAGGGCGGAGCTCAACATCACACGACGCCCCCCCCCCCCCCCCCCGCCCCCATCCTCCATCTTGTTCCTTGAGACAGCATTTGGTCCTGGAGCTTGTCATCTTGGCTAGGCTGCCTGGCCAGTGATCTGGGGTTACAGACGTATACCCCCCTCCTTTGACCTCCTCACACCTCTTGCTTGCACGGCAGGTGCTTTCTCCTGAAGGAACCAAGGAGTTCTTTCAGAAGAAACTTGGATTCTTTCTATCAAGGAAGAACCTACCACCATGTCTGGCATTTTAAACTAGAGGCTGAAAAAATAATAGATTTGGGGCCAAGAAAGGAAAGAATTCTGTTTGTTCAGGAGCTGGGAGAGAGTCCTTTGCAGGGACCAGAATTAGATTGGTCTTAGACCCTGGGGGTCAGTGTAGAAGGTCCAGAGCCATGGCAAAGCCAGGTTGAGAAAGTGGCCCCGGGAAGAGAGACCCTTGGACTCCACAGAAGGAGTAGAGAGTTCAACGGAGGGGTCAGGGTGTGGCATGGGATCAGAACCAGGTGCCTGCTGTGGTTTCCTCTGACACTCCCTCCCGAGCCAGGTGCAGCCACTTCCCTGCCAGCACCTGCAAGACCTAGGCTGGCTGAGCCAGGACCCGGTCCCACCCCAGCGGGAGGTTTGGGAGGCACTTCTTGCCCGAGGCAAGCTTTTGGCTCGGAATCAAGCTCTCCTCCCTGTACTTCCCTTCTTTGTCTGTGCCCAGCCAATACTGCAGATCTTTGACGTCCCCTATCCCACCCCATCCCTCCTCCCTCCCGCCCCCCCTCCACCTCCCCACCCCCCTCCCCGCACCTCCGGCTGCTTGCTCTCTTTACCCCAACCCAACCCAACCCAAACCTAGCCTAGCGCCCCAACAGCCTCAAATGCTGCTTCTTACAGGATGAGGCTTGAGGAGGTCCTTGGGCGGAAAAAGAATTGGGATAAAACTGTAACACAAGCAACCCTAGAAAATGGTCCTTCTTTTACAACCTCATTTAAAATCCAAGAAGTTAAAGAGGTGGGGGCTCCCACCCACCTGGGGAGAAGAACATCCTTTACTACCTCTTAGCCCCAGAACAGGGGACTGATACCACCAGACCTTCTGCTAGGGTTCTGAGGGCACCCAATCCCAAAGGCTTGTTTGCCCGGATGGTGTAAATTTCTGAAGACAGCTATAACTAGAAGCGGAGACTTCCCTCTCCCTAGCCCTGGGAGTGTGCGCTAAATCCGGGCAAGGGTTAACCACTTCAGGAGATTAGATCAAGCTTGGGTTTAACTTTTACACAAGATGCTGGAGGGCATGTCTTAACTGTCGAGGTGCATTGTGAATTTAGAGTTTGGGTGTGGAAGCTCAGCCTCCTTGTTTTATCATCTACACAGGTGTGCAGGGGACTTCAAAGCCAGTTCTAGAAGGAGGTTGCTGAGAATTACTTGGCGGTCGTTGGCGGTGGTGGGGGTGGGGATGGGAGTGGGAGTGGGTGGGGGTGGGAGTGGGGGTGGGGCGTACAAAGAATAGCAATCCCACGAACAGACGCCGGTTCAGTTTTCTTCAGCCCTGCTTTGCCATGGGTTTTGAAATTCCATCACCTTTCTAGAGAGCCCTTTTCTCACTTGAGAAAACGGGGGGACTTTCCCATCCAACAGTGTGGTTTCAGATGTGAAAACCTCTGTTGTTTTCTGAAAGTGATTCTAGTAGAATGTTTGCCTAGGCAAACTCAGCAGGCTGTTTATTAGGCTAGGTCGTGGAGCCCACCACACCAGATGATGCTGGGCATGGCGTCTCGCTATTCCACTAACCATCAGATCAGCTCTAATGTCATAATGGAGACTGCAGCATGAGGTAGGATTAGCCTTGCTTCTCTCCTGAGAACTCAGCTGCATCAGTGACTACGGCACCCTTTTTTATGAGAGGTCAACACTCTCTAGTTGACTCATGTTCAGTAGGGCCAACACTTGGAGTTTTATTTTTTCCCCTCAATGTTATTAGGGTTGGTTGGTGTTACCATGGGGGGGCGGGGAGAGGTCCTTTTTCCAAATGTCACTATTTGAATTTGATTAAAACGCTGAGAGGGTGTTTATGTAGCTATCCTCAGGCCTCTTTAGTATTTTCAATGATTTGCGGCCCATAAATCATGAAAATAAAATCTTAAGCCCCAGAAACCAATGGAGGCACTTAGCACATTTCATGGTAATTATACCCACCCCACTCCAGATCCAAACTGTTTATTTCTCTCAATTGATTTGCCTTTTTCATTGGTTGACATTTTGGGAACTTCCAGATTCAATTGCCTGTTCTGAGGGTAGGGTGACTGAAGTTGGGGTACAGAAAGTCCTGTTAGGTTTTGGTTCAACCAGTCTCCCCCTCCCTCAGAAAATAGGAGAGAGATCTTCTCCACCCCCATTTCCTAGACTTGCATACTGTTTAAACTCCGTGGAAGTGTTCATTTAAAAAAAAAGTTATGCCGGGCGGTGGTGGCGCACGCCTTTAATCCCAGCACTCGGGAGGCAGAGCCAGGCGGATCTCTGTGAGTTCGAGGCCAGCCTGGACTACCAAGTGAGTTCCAGGAAAGGCGCAAAGCTACACAGAGAAACCCTGTCTCGAAAAACCAAAAAAAAAAAAAAACCAAAAATAGTTATTTTAAACATTGGGACATTTTTCCTGGGAGAGGGGAATCATATTTTAAGATGATTTTTACAAAACAGAAAACTTAGAACATTTAATGAAGAACCCCTGGCATACAGACACTCGCCTTCAGACACTTTATACCTTCTGTGACTCTCCACAAAGCCAGGGTCCTTCTTTCTAGCAAACAACAAGAAGACACTGTTTTGTGTAGCCCAGGCTAGCCTCAAACTCTTTACATAGCTGAGGATGACCCTAAACTGATCTTCCCGCTTCCACCTCCCGAGTGCTGGGATTATGGGCAGGTATCACCATGCCTAGTTTACGTGCTATTAGGGCTTGAACTCGGGCTTCTTGCGTCTCAGGCAAGTGAGCCCTTAGCTGAGTTACAGTGCATCTTTCTGAGGCAACCTCCCTTTTTAAAAGACTTGTTTTCGTTTACACACTCCCTGCCATTTGTACCTGCACACTCTAGCATGGTTGCAGTAAATCAATCAATGATTAACAAACAAAGCAGGAACCATCAGCCCTTTCCGGGGTAACTGACTGAAGGCACTAGAATTCTTCTGGAAGGCTGTGATCCCTTTGTGGGAATCAGTGAGGAGAGTCCCAGAAGTGTTGCTATTCGTGGGTACTGATCCTCCTGGCCAGTGCCTATTAACCTCTCTTTTTTTCTGTCTCTAACTTTCTTTCTGCAACATAAACATAGGATACAAGGTCAAAATGTGTCAAAGGAAGACGGAGTCTGTTGCCCTCCTCCGACGCCCTGTACACTGCTTTAGCTCCACCGAAGAGTTAAGCAGTTTCTTTCCTCACACCCAAAGCCTTGACTAGCTGTCACCACCAGCCATCTGAACCTTCTGCAAGACTAGCTGACATTCCCATCAGCAGGTCCCCAGCAGAGCAGAGGAGCCGGGAGTGGAGGACAGCAGGTGCTGGTGGGGGTGGGGAGGGATTGACCTCTCCTGCCAGGCTGGGCACCTGTGTGGGCTGCTTCCTGGCTTGACTCAGCCACTGGAGGATGCTGCCACAGGTGTTTGCTAGTTCACAAAGCTCTGGAACAAGCCAGAGGTTAGGATTTTTACAGACATTTGTGTGATTGTGATACACAACAGTTTCTTCTCACAAAAGCCTGAAAGCCGTGAATAGCGCATAAAGCAGATTGCCTACTTCCCAGAATCCTCTGTGCTCAAGGTGTGACTCAGGGGAGGGAGGCGGGTGGGTTGGGGTAATTCAGCTGAATCCTTTCATCTGGTTTTGCCCAATCAGTGGTATGCGTTCCACAGAGGTAATTTGGGGTGGTGTACTAATAGACAGTCAAAGCTGGTAACATTGAACCGTTTTCTTCCTATACAGTAAGATAAAGACAGGGTCAGCAACGTCTCAGATCTGTGATAGTATTATTATAGATGTTTAGGACAAATAGAGGAAAACTTAAGGCTTTTCAAAAGGAGATGTTAAATAAAAATAGTAGTGGGACACTGGGTGGTGGTGGCTGCGCACGCCTTTGATCCCAGCACTAAGGAGGCAGAGGCAGGCGGATCTGTGTGAGTTTGAGGCCAGCCTGGTCCACAGAAGGAGTTCCAGGACAGCCAGGGCTACACAGAGAAACCATTTCTCAACATCCCTCCCCCCAAAAAAGAATAGTAGAGACTGATGGAGATATAGCTCAACGGTAGAGCATCTGCCATGCGTTGGGGTGCAATCCCCAGTAATACCAAATTGGGGTGGGGATTAAAAAAAACAATAAAAAACAGAAGCAGAGCTGGAGATGCAGCCCATGTCAGAGCCTCTAGTTTGATTCTCAGCACCCGCCCCCCAAAGAAAGAATAGAGGATATCCCTATATCTAGCCAAGACGGAATACAGGGATTAAGACAATTTATCACATGAAGCAACAATATTCAGGATATTCAGCATCAGGCAATGAACGATAGGGACTCTGTTCCCTCTCAGGGTTGGTGCGTGCTAAGCAGTCGCTGAATCAAAAAACCAAAGATCCCTGATGGAAGGGAGGCAGTGGAAAAGACTCTCTTCTGCCTGGAGAGAGTGTCCAGGGCATGGTGCTGTGATGGGGCCCCAGGAAGAGTGCAACCGTGGTTTCTGCGAGGCACAGCATCTGACCTGGGAGTCTGTGGAGGTCTGAATGAGAACTGTTTCTCCATAGACTCGTGATGTGAACACTTGGTCTCTATTGGTGACCCTGTTTAGGGAGTTTCAGGAACTTTTAGGAGGTGCAACCTTGCTGGAAGAAGCATGCCACTGGGGGTGGGCTTTGAGAGTACACAGCCTCACCCTACTCCCTGCTCTCTCCCCTCCCCTCCCTTCCGTCCCCTCCATCCCTAGGTCCCCTCCCTTTCTCCCTCTCCTCTCTCTCTCTCTCTCTCTCTCTCTCTCTCTCTCTCTCTCCCTCTCTCTCCCTCCCTCCTCCCTGCTTCCTGTGTGCATATGAGATGTCATCTCTCAGATTCCAGTTCCTGCGCCCCGTGCCTTCACAGAGGTTATGGACACGTAGCCCTCTGGAGCCACTAGCCAAACAGACTTCCTTCCTTAAGGTGCCTCTGGTCAGAGTAGTTTGTCACAGCCACAGATAAGTCCCCATCACAGAGCCCAAGGTAGTGAAGCTCATGGGTCATAGAGAGAAGACAGTCAACCAGAGGATGTTCCAGAAAACTCTGGCTATGGACAGGTGGTCCTGATGAGTGCATACATGGGGAGCAGGGAGGGGAGGAGTCACCCAAAGCTAAGGAAAGCAGTATCTCAGAGATCAGAGGGAACAACCCCTAGAGACAGATAACAGCCTTTTCAAGGAGTGGGGCGGGACAACCTTCACATCCGTAAGCAAAAGCTACAAAATCCCCTTGTGCTAGATCTCACCCTGGACGCGTCGGTGAACTCAGAGTTCACCACAGAGCCACATGAAAACACACTGTGAAACTTCTAGAAGAAGCCATTGGGAAAACCTTTGTGAGGTGAGTCAGACAGATCCGTCAGCTCCCACACAAACACTGCAGTCCACGAGAGAAGGGATACGTAGTGGGTGCGGCTCACAAAATTTCTGCTGGTAGAAAGGCGCGGGGGTGAGGAGGTAAGAAGGCGAGCCATGAACTTGGAGCAAATGTTTGGTGATCTTGTACCTGGGAAATGGCTAATACACAGAATACACGAAGAAAACTGTCAAAAACCTCAAAACTATGAACATCAACTCAAAGTTGGGCTTAAGATTTAAACAGGTTCTTAAATTCAGTTATAAAGTTTTTAAAGATTATTTTTATTTAAAAATTTAAGCAGAAATGTCACCAAAACAATCAATAAATATGTTAAACATAATTGGTTGCTAGGGAAATAGAAATTAGCTTGTAAGTTCTTAAAAAAAAACAACCTATGGTTTGACCATTCTATTAATATCTATATCTATATATCTACTTCTATATAGATATAGATATGAATGAACACAGACGTCTCTACAAAGCGTGGTACAAACATTCACAGCAGCTTCATGTTCAGTAGCCAAATAGCCGAACCAATCCCGACGCCCCTAAAGGCAAGTGGATAACCATGCTGTGTGTGCCCACACAACGGCAAACCTTCAGTCACAAAAGAGAAATGCGTTACTAACAACCTGGATGAATTTCAGAATAACTGTGCTGAGTTCACCAACCATTGTACATAAAAGACAAAAAAAACAAGGACCTGGTGATTCTATCTGCTTATTTTTGTAAAAATTCATGTATCGGTAGAGGGAAAGCAGGTCAGGGGGCTGTCTGCAAAGGGATGTCAGGGGAGTGGGGGAAACAAGCAGGGT
This sequence comes from Peromyscus californicus insignis, assembly GCF_007827085.1. Taxonomy (NCBI): domain Eukaryota; kingdom Metazoa; phylum Chordata; class Mammalia; order Rodentia; family Cricetidae; genus Peromyscus; species Peromyscus californicus. The sequence goes on along the minus strand of NW_026294424.1, from coordinate 58,475,342 downwards.
ACAGCAAACAGAAACTCCTGGGACTGATTACGTTCCATGTCTTGACTGCGGTCAGCAGGGTTCCATGGGCGTGTGTGGGCTCATCAAAACGCATCAACCTACTCTTTAAACATGAGCAGTTTGTTATATGTCCTCTTCCTCCCCTTCCTCCTCATTCCCCTCCTCCTCCTCCTCTTTCTTCCTTTTTCTTGTTCTGTTTTTATAAACAGAGGCTAGATTTGCAGCCCAGGCTGGCCTCTAACTAACAATTCTCCTGCCTCAGCCTCCCGAATGCTGAGATTATAGGTGTGTGGCACCACAATTATACCTTCTTAAATGTAATACAGTTTAGGAAGGGTTGAGTTGCTAAATTTTGGAACCGCTGCTTGGAATGTTATGACTTGTTCTCTTTTTCACTTATTTTCTTCTTGTGTCCTGTGTGGGAAGCCAGCTCCAACCTTCTCCAAGGTTCCTATGAGGAGGAGAGAGGGATAAAAAAATATTAGCTAGAAAGACAGCAAAGAGGAGAAAGACAGAAACAGGGTAGCTTTGGGAGGACCTGGGTCAATACCCAACAGCCCCCTCCTCCTCTTCTAAAGGGCTTTGTATAACAATGCCAAGGGGCGGGGCAAAAGACCCTCCCCTTGCTAGATCAAAACATACCACACAGCCAAATGTGGACCCTTCCAAACATTTGGTAATCATGCCCCGTGGTCAAATCATCCCCTTAGGCAGCCCTGCTGGGTAAAGCAAGCTCAGATTCTTGGACTCTGAGTAAGTTCTCACTAGGAAACCTCTGTGGGTCTCTACAGTCCTGTTTCTTTTTTCTCTTCAGGTGAAAACAGGTACAGCAATTTGGGTCTTCCAGGAACACCCCTGGCCAACTCAGCATGATCAAGAGTTTTCCCATCATTTATGCTTCCTAAAAGTGCAATTGAATTCGTTTCACAATCTGGGCAGAGCCTATCATCTGCTACAACCAAATAAACCCTCGACGGGGACACAGCAGCCTCAGACGCGAGGCTGAACATTCATTGTTTGTTCAGTGAAGTAAGCTGGGTACTCATTTGTGTCAGCGAGAACAGTTGATCTATAGAGGTAAAATACAGAATGAAAGTGTTGGAGGAAAAGTGGGGCAAGAGGGCAGCAGATGAGGGAGACTGGATAATGGGCACCTACATTAGTATCTTTTCTATAGCTGTGGTAAAATGCCGTGCCCAAGGCAACTTATGGAAGGAAGAGTTTATTTTGGCTTACGGTTTTTCAGGGCAAAGAGTCGATTATGCATGGGGAGGTGTGGCAGCAGAGGGGTGAAGTTATAGTCCTAAAAGCCCACTGTGCCCAATAGTTTTATGCTCACTTGACACAAGCTAAAGTCATCTGAGGGGAGGGAATCTCAATGAAGAAAATGCCTCCATGTGATCGGGCTGTAGGTAAGCCTGTAGGGCATTTTCTTAATCAGCGATTGATGGGAGAGGCCAGTCCATTGCGGGTGGTGCTATCCCTGGGCTGGTGGTCCTGGGTTCTATAAGAAAGCAGGCTGAGCAAGCCACTTAGCAGCATCCCTCCATGGCTTTTGCATCAGCTCCTCCCTCTAGGTCCCTGCCCTGTTTGAGTTCCTGTCCTGACTTCCTTTGATGATGAATGGGGGCCATGGAAGCGTAAGCCAAATAAACCCTTTCCTCCCCAAGTTGCTTTGGTCATGGTGTTTCATCAAGCACTAAGAACCCTAACTAAGATACCCACCCTCAGGGGCATATATAATTCCTCTAGCAAGGCTGTAGCTCCTAAACTTCCCAAAACAGTGCCTCCAACTGGGGACCAGGTATTCAAATGCCCAGTACTATGAGGAATGTTTCACATTCAAACTACCACAGTAGAAAAAATACAACCAGATGGTGGTACTAAGGTCCACAGTACAGCCCCTACCAATGATTTACAACATTTAGCTATAGATTTCAAAATAACCAAAAAAAAAGTTCTCAACACATAGAAACAAAACTTGCAGAGACAGAAAGATTACTTTGATTTCATCTTCATATGTTGCACACATGTAACAGTTTCTAAATATTATACCCCACAAATGAGTACAAAAATCAATTAAAAAGCAAAACAATCAAAAGTAATTTTAAAATACTACTTCCTAGAAACTCTATACATGAATGGAATCTTAGGTAGAAGACAAATATTTAGAAAGTTGGAGGCTCAGAGTTCTGCCTCCGCAGCCTCATCTTTGTCCTTCTGGTGTAGCTCCTTCAGCATCTCTTGGGTAGACAGCTCACATTTGCTTCAACCCCCAAGTCCTAAAAAAAACCTCTCATTGCAATGGAGGAGTTGAGGACCGTGAATGAGAGGTTTTGCTCGAAGCATCCCACCGGGGCAGCAGTTGAAGTAAAGGTTGACCGCAGCATCATTATGACCGCATCATCATTATGACCACATCATCAGGAAGGACGGACCCGTTGGCAACTGAAAAGACAGTTGCATTCTTTCTCAGACCTATCTGGTAATTATGACATTGATAATCTCTTTCCCAGATAGGGTATAAAACAACTATTCTTTATCCAGCCCTTGCTCCTTTTTCACTTTCTGAAAGAAGGGCTTTCAGATAATGGTTTGGTTTAATAACAGTGTGGTTAGTTCTGTCTGGTTCTCTTTAGACCATGCCCATTTCCCTCTCTTTAACCCTGAGTATACCAATTATGTCCAACCACACTGAGTCCACCAGAGGAAAGATGTTCTTTTTTATTTTTATGAGAATAACTAAAGGTGGCATTGTCTGAGGACTTACTGTGAGCCCAGCACTGTGCGGTGGTTAGTGTCATGTGGTGACTTGGTGGGGCCAGTGTGCCCAGGTAGCTGATCAAACACTATTCAGCAAGCTTCTCTGAAGTTGCTTTGAGTGAGGTTTACATTTAAATCAGGACGTCGAGCAAGGCAGGTTGCTTTTCAGAATGTGGGCAGACAGCTGAAGGCCTATGCAGAATGAAAGGCTGGCCTCCCCAGGACAAGAGGTCTTCTCCAGCACACAACCTTGGGACTTCATTGAGAACACCAGCTGTTTCTGGGTCTGGAGCCTTTAAAGCCTTTCTTGAGTCTTTGCCTTCTGGTTTCCTTCACCAGATTTTGGCTGCACCGGACCTCCCAGTCATGTGCCAATTACTTAACCTCGTCCCCCAGAAGCCTGACTGTGAAAATTACCGTATATAAACCCACGATAATTATCTTAAAGACAGTCATCTAATTTCCCAAATACCTTTTGAAGTCTTAAAAGGTATTAATATTGCATGGGTAAAGAAAAGGAGGCTGGGATACAAGGTGATGTGTTCAAGGTCTGCCAGAGAATACACAGTAGGGACCTGATTGTAACTCTAAGTTCAAGGCCTGAACTACTTGACTCAGTCACCCTGTCTACCTTGTCATCTGCAGGTTGACTTTTATCCAGACTCTTCCCTCTTGGGGGACTTCTGGGAGTCTACTCTGGGGACAGAAACACCAAGTATTCTTTGAGAAGCTGGGGCATGAACTTTATCTGCTAAGGCTCACTTAATTCACTTTTAGAAGGCAGGTCCATGACTTCACCTGCTTCTGCGGCTTCTGTAGGGTTTGTCTCACACAACAGACACCCTTCGTCATACACTAGCATGCTTGGGAAAGACACCAGCATGTTACAGTTGGATCCTGGACACGATCAACCCCTTGGAAATGGAGTCCTATCCACTGCCTGTGACACAGTGTGCCTGGCTGCCATAAGAAATCATGTAGAAGGGGTAGCCCACTCAACAGCACAGTTGTGAAGGCTGGAAGTCCGGGAGCTGCATTTTCTCTGTGCCTTTCTCTTTGACTTTCAAGTGTCCTCACAAGTCTTCCCTCCCTACATCTCCATCCCTGGTATGTCTTTGCACGCCCATATTTCTGTTTAGGTACACAGCCTATCAGGTTGGGACCCATTCTAATGGTCCCCTTTTAAACTTACCATTTCCTTAAAGGCTCTGGCTCCAAATACAGGTGATTCAAGTTTCAACTCACACCTTTTGCAGGGGCACAATTCAGCCTACAATACCATCGGACTCTCCAGGTGCCAGGGACCAGCTACACCATCAGATCCCTCACTATTGGTATTTACACACAGGTCTTTTCTGTCTGATGGGTCCTTCAAACTTCCCGTCAGTTGGGCAATGTTTCCTCAGGATTAAGATGAGGGACTAGATAAGTTATCAAAAGTTAAAGGCATAAAATTCATTCAAATTCTGTAGACATGTCTTATTCATTGGTTATGAAGGTTGACCAGAATGGTGTGGAACACTTTTGTAGAAATTGCTTCATATTCTTAGTCTGTAAATTGCACAGCCACTCATCAAGCATTCACCCATCTCCCTAAGCCAAGCACTCCGGGCACAGGGGGGCATCATGAAGTAGACTTCAAAAGAAAACCAAGCAAGACTTTAAATCGTTGCTTTTTTCCTAATATGACCCCAAGAGAGGCTGTGTCTGTGTTGGTCAGCATCCAGTAAGGACCATCTCTACTAAAAAAAAAACTAGGGGAACCTCAGAGACCAAATATCTGTTCTGTGTCTCATCTATTTCCGGCTGCTTTGGCCGAGGCACCAATGTTGGGTCTAGCCTGGAATGCTTAGAGAAAGGGGGTGGGGTGGGCTCTGGATACAAACGCAGGGACTTGTTGGTAGAACCCGTGAACAATGCCCTAGGAAGGGGGTGTGTACAGGGAGACCCCACTCTCTGTGCATCCCCCTGGGACTCACAGAGCTCACTGTGCAAATTCGCATCCACATTGGCAGATCTCATTTCTTGGCAGCCTGCTCTTAGGTAATCATGATTCATTTTAGAGGACATGCAGGCTTTCCGAGTCCAAGGATCAGAAATTTTAAAACCAGGTAGACAAGAATTTCTGCTTTATATTGTTTATAACCATTCCACAGAGTATTTAAAAAGTGAGTAAAGAGTAAAGTGCTCACAGAAAAATAATCTGGTGTATTTGGGGAAAATAAAACCTGTAGGGAAAAGAAAACTGTGTATGAGATGTAGTCCTCACCATCCTGTCTTCTCGTCTTTTGAACATTTTAGCTCAAGTGTAGACGTCTACAGCCGAACTTGAATAGTAAGAGGAGCGGGAAATCAATGGGAATCACAACTTAATGCAAGCTTTTCCGAATAGCTTAGAGCTCCATAAGAGACCCCGCTCCATGTGGATTTCCGGAAGTCAGCAGAAAGAGCTGGGGGTGGGTGGGTGGGGGGCACGGAAGCCTGTGATTGATGGCTGCCAACAGCTGTGTGCCAGTCAGTGCACTCCCCCGAAGGTCTAGCCAATCGCACCTCATTTCACAAGCTCTCAATCATATTCATGAAGTCAAGACTTCAAATGGAGCATGATTATAGCTGTAATTGCTATTCCAGGTAGAACTGATTTGAGTGATGCAGGATATCCACATGGGTTTAATTACTTTAGGGTAATGATGCGAATCTCAATGAGGGGCCGATGTGGATGTTGCTGGCTATTATGTGCAATAATTAATGTGGTTTAAGCATGCTGCTTTGTAAACAGTTTTAGTCTCCTCTCTGTACTAATATTTGGGCTCTATTTTCTCAATCTATTTTTCGGTCAGTTTCTTTCCTTTCCTGTCCTTTTCACCTATACAGTGGACTATATAAGTTTCATTAGCCCAGGCTAGCCCAAACCTGTTAAGTAGGTGAGATGACCTTGAATTTCTTGATCCTCGCGCCTCCACAAGGATCAAGTGCTGGGATTACAGGTGTGTGTTACCACACTGAGTTTTATGTGGTGGTGAGGCTCGAATCCAGGGTTTTGTACATGCTAGGCAAGCATTCTGTCCACTGAGTTACATTCCCAGCTCTGAGAGTGGATTTAAAAAAGAATGCTTTTTGGAAAGTTTGTGCAAAAAGGAAGCAGAGGAGGGACTTCTCTATTTCTTCTCTCCCTTTTCTCTCCCATCCCTCCCCACTGGTTTGTTCTTAGCGTAGCCTTTCCCACTTTGGGTGATTTTTACCATTCTTCAAAATGAACTAAATCGCATTCTTCGGGCCAGCTACAGCGACTGCAGCAAGAACGATGGCAATCTGTGTTTGTTGACGACTCCTCGTGTGCCAGGGATCGTTGCGAGTGCTCTACCTGTCTTCGTCCATTGCATTCAAATGCCGGTCTGATTCCTGCTCTGTGGCTCATCGTAGCGAACCTGTACGTTGGCTCGGGCAGCTTGCTGGTCGCACATTCTCTGTCCCAGTTATTCAACTCCACGACTGTGGCAGAAAACAAGTCATAAATAATAAGCAAATGAGCAGATGGGACAATGTTTCAAAATGCTTGATTTACGAAAACAAGCTAGATTTGGCCCGTGGGCTACAGCTTGGCTCTTACTGGTTTAGAGCAGTAAATAAAATAAAAAACAAGCAAACAAACAAACACATAAAGGTCTTTGGTATACTGTAGGCGCTTAGCAGTTGTTTTTTCTGTCTTGCCATTTAGTCTGTTAGGCTGGTGGTTCATAAACAGGCACCAGAATACTGCACCTCCCTCTCACTGTGTTCACAGTCCAGCTGGGTTAATAAGACAGAAGCTATAGAAAACAATAACATGTATGTATTATTGTTATAGAAGCTATAGAAAATGATAATATGTAATAATATGTAGATGAGATATATAATATATAAAACAATATACATGATATATTATGTACACATATAAATAATATGCAATAAATGTGTATAATTTTTGGGCAGGGTCTCACTATGTGGCCCTGGCTGGCCTGGAACACACTATGTAGGCCAGGATGCCCTCCAGCTTAACAGTTCCACCTGCCTGCCTCTGCTTCCCGAGTGCTGGGAGGTGTGTGTCACTGTGCCCAGCTGAGCAATACAATTTTGCAAATGCTGGGTGATGAGAGAAACGGAATAGAGAACAAAGTTGAAGGATCTGGGTGAAGGGAGTGGTTGCCGTAGGAGAAACGGTTAATGTCAAGTGAAGGAGAAATAAAGGGCTTCAGGGCTGGGACCAGAGGCAGCAGAGTGCTCTAAGAACTGTCGGAGGAAGCTGAGTACAGTTGCTTGTCTGGCAAAAGCAGGGCAATGGTAGGTGTCCTGGCTGGTTTTGTCTGTCAACTTGACACAAGCTAGCATCATCAGAGAGGAAGACGCCTCAGTTGAGGAAACGCCTCTATGAGATCTGGTTGTAAGGCATTTTCTCAATTAGTGATAAATGGAAGAGGGCCCAGCCCATGGTGGGTGGTGCCATCCCTGGGCTGCTGGTTCTGGGTTCTATAAGGAAGCAGGCTGAGCGAGCCAGGATGAGCAAGCCAGTAAACAGCACCCCTCCATGGCCTCTGTATCAGTTCCTGCCTCTAGGATCCTGCCCTGCTTGAGTTCCTGTCCTGGATTTCTTTTGGTGGTGAACAGCAATGTGGATGTGTGAGCCAAATAAACCCTTTCCTCCCCAACTTGCTTTTTGGTCATGGTGTTTCGTCATAGCGGTAGAAACCCTCAGTAAGAGAGCAGGTGGAGAGGCTGTGTAGGTGGAGTGCTGTGGGGATGGACAATGAGGTGAGGAAGAGGAGCCTAGCTTGGATTTTGGTTTCCAGAGCTGGTGTTCAATAGAGATCACTCAGTATGTTCCTGACGACTTTGAGGATGCCATCCAGGACCTTCAACAGGCATCTGTGGAGTGAATGAAGTCATCAGGACGTGATTTATAGGGTAACTGGGCAGAAAGGTGACATCTGAAAGTTAGGATCTGTAGCTGGAGAGCTTCTCTCCGGGTCCGCCAAGCCCCGGCAGTACGACAGCCCACTTATAAAATAAACACACAGACGCTTATATTATTTACAAACTGTATGGCCATGGCAGGCTTCTTGCTAACTGTTCTTACATCTTAAATTAACCCATTTCTATAAATCTATACCTTGCCACGTGGCTCATGGCTTACCAGCGTCTTCACATGCTGCTTGTCATGGCGGCAGCTGCCAGTGTCTCCTTCCGCCTTCCTGTTCTCTCAGTTCTCCTCTCTGTTAGTCCCGCCTATACTTCCTGCCTGGCCACTGGCCAATCGGTGTTTTATTTATTGACCAATCAGAGCAATTTGACATACAGACCATCCCACAGCAAGGATCAACCACAAGGGTAAGCCAAAGGACACTAGGGAAAACTATAACAAAATGCCTTCGACTGAATAACTAAGAAATAACGGAAGTTCACTTGAGGATGGGGGTCTGAGACCAAGTCACTAGATCAGTGGTCCTCAACCTTCCTGATGCGAGAACTTCAGTACCGTTCCTCCTGTTGTAGTAACCCCCCAACCATAAAACAATTTCATGCTACTTCATAACTGTAATCGTGATAGTGTTATGAATTATAATGTAAATATCTGATTTGCAGGATATCTGATAAGTGACTCCCGTGAAAGGGTTGTTTAGCCCAGAGGGGTCGTGACCCATAGGTTGAGAACCACTACACTAACGGGTTCTGTGCCAGATCAGGAAGGCCTCTGTTTCTAAGATGGCTCCTCTATGGCATCCCCAGAGTGGGGACCACTGCATCCTCACACGAAGGGACAGAAAGACAGAAAGACTTAGGGCACTCCCTGAGTTCCTTTTATAGTGCACTAACCCTGTCTCCCAGGACGAAGCCCTCAAGATCTAATTACCTCCTACAGGCCCCACCTCTTCATACCCTGACAGTGGGTCTCGGGTTCCAATATGAACTTTGCAGGAGACACAGGTTCAAATCACAGCAGTGCTGGAGTAAAGGCTGTCGAGGGTGTTGATTTCTTTTAAGTAGTCTTTTTTTTTTTCTTGTCAAATGATTTATTTGTTTTTATTTTATATGCATTGATTGGTGTTTTGCCTGCATGGATGTCTGTGTGAGGGTGTTGGATCCCCTGGATCCAACTGGAGTTACAGACAGTTGTGAGCTGCCATGTGGTTGCTGGGAGTGGAACCGGGATCCTCTGGAAGAACAGTCAGTGCTCTTAACCATAGAGACATCTCTCCAGTCCCTTGGATGCTGGTTTGGGGGAGAAAAAAATATATAACTAGTTTTAATCATTTGAATTTAGCATCTCTGGAGAGCAATAGGAAACATTTGATATATTAAGATAGGCGGTGGTGGCACACACCTTTAATCCCAGCACTTGGGAGGCAGAGCCAGGTGGATCTCTGTGAGTTCGAGGCCAGCCTGATCTACAGAGCGAGATCCAGGATAAGGATAGGCACCAAAACTATACAGAGAAACCTCTCAAAATAAAAACAACAAAAAAAGAAAGAAATAGGGTAAACTTGGACTTGGTCAGAAAGTTAGACACTAGTCTTAAAAGCTATGGGTCCTAAGAAATGGACGGCCATAAGATGATTCTGGATGAAATCTGAAGGGCCACAGAACCATGCTGGGATGTAGCCAGAGGCAGAGGCCCTCCTCAAAAACCCTGGAGCATCTATCTCTCCAGCTCCTTTCAACAGGAGTCTGGGCAGATAGGTGCTATGGTTTGGGCCTCAGTGTCCTCCCAGTGTATGGGAGGCATGGTTCCCTCACTGGCTGTTGGGAGGTGGAGATACTCGAGCAGGTGGGGTCTGAAAGGAGGTCTTTGGGTCATGTGAGGCTCACATGTGTTGCTTCCCTTCTCTTTTTAGAAAAGTTACTTATTTTATTAATTGTTATTCTCTGTGTGTGTGAAGATCCGTGGACAACTACATGGAGTGGGTTCGGATCCTCTAACCATCGCAGTGGGATCCTGCTGGGGAGCAGACTCAGGTTGTCTGGCTTGTACAGTGAGCGCCTTGGTTACCTTCTGAATCCTCTTTTCTTTCCCTGGCTGTGAAGTGAATGCTTTTTCCTCTCATGATGTGCTCCGAGGAACGGTGCCGACAGATGACAGACCAGAGCCTTCAACGTTTGAGCCCAAACCACCTTTTTCTCTTCATAAGCAGGTTCTCTCTCAGGCTCTTGTCGTAGCGACAGCTAACACATTGGGCAGTCTCACAGCGGATTTTGTTTCGTTTTGGTTTTTTTTTTTTTTGGTTTTATATATATATATATATATATATATATATATATATATATATATGTAAAATAAAGATCAAGAAAAGAATTCAACAATCCTCTGATGTCTAGAAACTTCTCCCTAATCGAGGAGGTATGTCGTAAATGTTGGTTTTATGCGGCACTTTTACCCTGCGAGGAAAAGTCACGAGGCACAACAAAACCCACTTATGAGAGTTTTATTAGGAAAATGGGGGCACAGGAAAGAATGTAATCAGGCCTGTTGGAAAGACATGTGCAGAGAGAGGGGAGGGTACATGGGATCGGCCTTTTATGGGCTACCCCCATGCATGCACATATGGGCCCACGTGGCTACGCCATGCATGTAGATTACGTGACCATGCTGCGTGCAAATTACTGACCTCTCAGCGTGCAGATTATGCAGGACATATGGCCCTGGAAATGACTAGGCAGTCATGGGAGTGTGGTTAGAATTCCTATCAGTAAACATGCTGAGTTCAGTTACAAGGTGGTACAGAGAGGTCTCACCAATTAGAGTAATGAACAAAGACTGGACACCTCAGCATGTTTCCGTGTCCATAGCTCAGTCATTACTGAGCAAAACCACCTTCAGGCAGAGATCCAAGAGCGTAGTTCTAGGAACTAAATGGGATTCTACAGCAGGACCTCCCCGGTTCCGAGCAGGGTCCAGGCTGGGTTTCTTGTACTTCACTCCACTTGTTCCTTCCAAGTAGGGAAGAAAGCTGAGAGTGGGTCAGAAGACAAGAGAAATAGGTCTTTCTAGAATAGAGTTGCCGTTACGTTTTCTCCAAATAAACTCAAGAAAGTATTCCAATTCGGACCTCGTTGGGGCTTGGTTCCTCGCTATATTGCTGAGTTACAACGAGTCTCGAAGTGACCACCCAGGACGGTTTGTCAAGGACGTCAAGGACGACCTCCTTTCCCTCTGCCGGCTTAGCTATTTCTTGAAGCTGATGAAACACTTGTGTCACGGCCGGGTCAAGCACATTCTTTCTAGGGAATTCAGAATAGCAAGGGAATGACAGGATTAAAAAATCTGATATACAGCCTGCCAAGTTTAAAATGCTATTTTTTTTTTCTTTCCTCAGAAATCAGAGTCCAGAGAGCACCCGTTGAAATGTCCAGTTTCCTGTGTGCCGGAACAATGCAATGGACCAGGGACACACACATATCAATAGAAACAGAGGCAGTTTGTTAAGAAAAAAGCACTTCCGAGGATAGGAGAGAACTGGTGAGCAAGAGAGACAGACAGATGCTGAAAAGTGCTGCTCCATGATCTTCACCTTTCTAGGTTAATTTACATGGCACCCTGTCCTCTAGGAGAGCTTGCTCCTCTTGAGGGCTGATGCTCAATTTTGTTACAAGAGGCCCTGGTAAGGAGGGCTTTCCAGTCTTCCCAACAGCATAGTTCATCTTAATGCCCCTACTCTCCCACCACGCCCAGCCGGACTACAAGGCTACAGGGTCTAGCCTTGTAGCCCAGAAACTCTCCACAGCCTAAACTGGCTTCAAACTCGTGATCCTCCTGCCTCTGCGTCCTGAATGCTGGAATTACAGGTGTGCCCCCACCCTAACTGGGCTCAAATCTCTGGCTTTTTAAAGAAGGCAGGATTCAGCCAGGGAGGCTGACCCAAGAACCGAGTGACTGCCGTCTTCAGGGACCTGGCTCTGAACCCACTCGTTCTTTCAAGGACGTCTTTACGGAGCTTTTCCAAGTGGCTGGTGGTGGAAATATGCAAAACAACGCTGAGCCCTCAACCACCAGAAACAATAAACTGGGGATGAAGGTCAGGACTCACCCACTCTGCCCACCTCCGAACAGTACTCTCTGAAGTTGGGACAGTCCTATTAGAGACACAGTCACTTCAAGGGGGAGATCTTCAGTGTTGAAGGCATAATTCTTTTGACAGAGCACAGAGGGGACCGAGCGCCAAACTGACTCCCAAACCTTGATATTTAAAGCAGTTGTCTGTACATAATGCCCTGGTTTGATCAAAGGGCCGGGCCCCACAATCCAGGCAACAGGAAAGCTGACGGGTGGGGGAAGGGCCTTTTGTGCTGGAGGCCTGGAATCCGGATGCCCTGGTGGGCGGGGCGCAGGCTCTGCTGGGGAGAAGCTGAGGCCCAGCCTGCCCCTTGCATGCCTCCCCTGCCCGCTGGGCTCTCCACACCCAGAAAAAGGGAGGGAGCCTGCCCCCCTGAAGCTCCCCCTACCCCTACGCTCCCGCTCCTGCCCATCTCCTTCAGTTCATTTCAGAAACATTCCCCTAACTCTTGTAACGTTTGCTTGAATTCTTGTATAATTCTGCCATCAGAAAAGGTAAGTGCCCCCGGTTTAACTCTTGGGGCTTTTCTCTCAGCGTGTGGTTTCCTGAACAAATACCCATCTATCCTCAGGTCACATTCTTGACCTTGTTGTTTCAGGTGCCTGATAATTCTAGACTAAGGACAGCCTGGCTAGCCCACGAGTGAAAGCCTGGCTCCCCAGTCCCGGCAGCTCCCTTTCCTGTCCCCACATCTCTGCCTGGGTCTGCTTCTGTCCTGGTCTCTTACCCCTAAACCGCACCCCCCCTCCCCCACTGCCTTGTCTTTATCAAAGGCTTTGCTCCGAAGGTCCTGCTTCAGATGCCTTCCCCTGGTACCCCACTCTGTTCACTATCTAATTTTTCTCTAGTCCCGGACTTGTCAGGTAGTGTCTGCACACAGTGATAGCTTTTTATTCTCGACAGTCTCCAAGGGAAGACTGCAGCTTTGTAGATAAGCGTTATGATCTCTGATGAGTGCAGGACTACACACACACACACACACACACACACACACACACACACACACACACACACACGAGAGTGAACTGTGCTTCAGACCCTGTTTTCTCAGAAACAGAGAATTTTACAGTTCAGAAGTCTTGACACATTGCCCGATGGTCCTGACAGCAACTCCACGGTTGCCCCTCCATTCTGTAAGTTGTTGGGATGGAATCCCCCTCTGCCCTACCAGGCACAAAACATGGAAAAGGTAACCCTAAGGAGCTTCCAGGGTTGTACCAAGGTGGTGAGAAGTCTGGTAGAGATCCAGTGTGATTGAGGCAGATGTTTTACCACAGGAGGCAGCTGTGAGTGACTGTTGATCCCACTGGCTGAGAATAAGACCACTAGCACAATTTTTGCGCCAAATTTGAAGCAAGCTTTGTTAAATACTGGCCAGGATGGTAAACACTGGCCAGGTCCATACCCAGATTCCCAGAGGATGGCCACAAATGAGGGTAATCAGATGCTTATAAAGGCAAACCCCACAGGCTACATGCTTCCTGCCTTAGTCCAATCAGGAGCAAGAATACACCCTGACGTACTTCCTGCCTATGTACCTCCCACCTATGTGTGATCATGCATCTTCTGTGCAGTTGGGGCAACCAACCTTGTTTACAGACGTGAAAATACGGCTTGTTATCTTACATGAACAGCTCCCCCCTTCCAGGAAGTTCTCTATCCTTGGTCACTTGGGCATTTTTGTTTAGTAGATCTTTAAGCACATTAATTAAAACTTAAGACATACCATTAATCCCCACAATGACAGTGTAGTGTCGGTCTAGCCACACAAATCAGTGATCAAAAGTGATCACAGAAGACAGCAGGTTGGATCCATGAGCCTGAGTGACAGCTGATTCAGCAAACCTCTCTCCTGACCTTTCTTATTCCTTCTTGTTTTCTCTTCAAGCTTCCAACACGTTCAGTATTGTTAAAAACCTATTTCTGTTTTTTTTTTTTTTTCATATTTGTGTGTTGGATTTCTTTCTTTCTTTTTCTTTTTCTTTCTCTTGGCTTTTTAAGACAGAGTTTCTCTGTGTAGCCCTGACTGTCCTAGAACTCACTCAGTAGACCAGGCCTACCTCAAACTCAAAGATCCGCCTGCCTCTGTCTACCAAGTGCTGGGATTAAAGGCGTCCACCACTGCCCATGGTGCTGTGTTGAATTTCTAAAGCAGGAATATAGCTTTATTTGAAGACAGTTTTGTTTTTTGTGTTTTGTTTTTTTTTTAAGTGGTGACTGAGATAACCAAGGATCATTAGGTTGGCTCCGTGGGGAAAGGTGCTTGCCACCAACCCTGATGACCTGAATTGGATCTCTGGGACTCACACTGTGGAAGAAGAGACAGAGTCCCGACAATTGTCCTCTTCTCTTCATATGTGTGCCACGGCACACACACCCTCCCCTCTCCAAAAGAAAAAAATAATATGTAAATAGATGTAAGGAAGAGTTCTTGAAATGGTGACTGAGCTGACGAGATCATTTGGATGGGTCTCAATACAGTCCAGTTAGTCTCCTTAATGAGAGACAGCATGTAGGGCACAGACTGGACAGACGAAGGACCGTGGAAGGACACAAGAACGTAGACATCACAAGCCCAGAAGACAAGCATCAGAAGACACCAGCCTAAGGTCATGTGACATCGATCTCAGACTCCCAGCCAACGGGACTATGAAACAGTCAATTTTTGCCGTTTAAGTCACCCTGTATGTGGCATTTCGTTAGAGTAGACCTAGCAAACTATTGCAAACAGCAGCATTTCCACATGGCGTTGACGAGATCAGACAATAGGCCAGTTAGAGATTGCCGAGCAAGAAGTAGCCGGCTTTTCTGCCTCTCTTCAAGTTTCTTGGTTCTTAATTCCTGTTCATGGCCAAACTGTAGCTGTTCATCTTGTGCATCCTGTACGCTTACCTCAGACCTCACACTGTGTTAGCAGATGAACAGATACCGAAAGTGTATGGCGATAGTTACAGTCTAGATGGTGTTAGCACCACACTGGCCATGATGTGTGCTGATGAGGGGTTCCCCACACAGTCGCCTCCCTAGGACTTAATGACCCCATTACAATATGTCTTCTTTAATTGCTAATTTGATTCTTGAGGGATTAGCTGAAATATAAAAATTGCCTTTTGATGTAGGTTAAAAAAAGTTGAACTAAATGCAATATGGAAGCTACTCTGTATTCTCGACCAAAAGGAAACATTATTAGAAAAAAAAAAGTCCAAACAAAGCATCTCATTAATGACTTACGTGATACTGAGACTTTCTTAAAGTTTTTCCACATATACCTTGATTATGTAACATGCCAACATTGGAGAAACTGGATTAAAAGGTATAAGAACTCTTTGCAATTTTTCCATAAGCCCCATAAACCTTAAATGCTTTCAGAATTCAAAATTTGCTTATAAAATTTGCTTATAAAAGTATTTTAATATTAATGTTTAGGTAACACCCAGAACTCTTGTATGGGAAGCTGGCCAACACCTTCTAACTGCACAGTAGTGAGATTCATCTTTGGAGTTTGAGGGTGCTTCATTTAGAGATCACTCACCGTGATTGACAGACCTTTGTACCCTGGCAGCTCCGCTTCTGGACATCTGGCTGGTTTAGTGAAGCATGAGGCTCGTCAGGGAGTAACGCCCAGGGGCCGTTCCTGAGAGGCTGCCTCCAGACAAGACACTTGCTGACAGAGCAGGGCTTTTCTAATGAGACAGCGATGAAGTCACTTTCTTGAGGACTCTGTTATTGGAATGACCAACTTCATCTGCCCTTGGGAACTGGACACGTTCATGTGTGTTCCTCCTTCAGCTTAGGGGACTCCTTCCTTCCCCATTGAGCCATAAGAGGAGAGGAGGATTATGCCTTATGAATTTGGGGAAGATTCTCATTTTTTTTTTTTTATTTTTTTTTTGGTTTTTCGAGACAGGGTTTCTCTGTGTAGCTTTGCGCCTTTCCTGGCACTCACTTGGTAGCCCAGGCTGGCCTCGAACTCACAGAGATCCGCCTGGCTCTGCCTCCCGAGTGCTGGGATTAAAGGCTTGCGCCACCACCGCCCGGCTATATATTTTTTTTTTTATATTTTTTTCATTTTTTTTTTTTAATAGGAAAAAGAACCTTTTTTCTTGTTCTACCACTAAAGGTTGAAAATTAGCCCTGACTCAGACCAATGTCAGCTGAGCGAGTAGTCGGCTTTGGCTGGTAAGTGGATGTGTTTATAATTTATGTGTCTGTGTGGGTTCATAACTTTTAAGAATTTGTTGCCACGCTTCAAAAATGGGAGAGTTCCACAGAAATGGATGCTTGATGTCTCGTATGCAAAGTTCACCAGCAGAAAACTATGCAGTCTTTCAAAGGCCGTGGCCTCTCCATCTTCTCACAGTCCCCACACAATGCTCTTCGCTCATTTGTCCACTCTCTATAAAGAGTTGAATTTGTCATCAAAGCCACCTAAGGAGAAAGGGTTTGTTTAGGTTTGTAATTTGAGAATACAGTCCATCCTGGCTGGGATGCCAAAGGGGCAGGATTTGAAGTGTCTGGTCACAGACACTTCAGGGAATGATTTTTCCCAGATCGCTTTCTTCTCATTCAGTCCAGCATCCTAGCCCAGGGAATGGTCCCACCCACTGTAGGCAGGTCTTCCTCCCCAGTTTAATCTAATCAAGATAATCCTCTACAAGCATGCTCAAAGGTGTTGTCCCAGGTGATTCTACAGCTCATCAAGTTGACAGTTGAGATTACCTATCACACCACCCTGGCTGCTGCTAAGTGCTATTCATACTCGGGTTAATCCCTTTTGTGAAACAAACCAACAAAAACCCCACCACCCCTGGTGCTTTAGATAACAGCACTAGAAGAAGGAAAAGGAGGAGGAGGAAGAGGGGAAGAAGAGAAGAAGAAGCAAGAGCGGATAGAAAGCTTTTATAGAAAACAATCAGAATTCATGGCATATGGTAGGGGCCAGTGTTAGTGTATGATTTTCTCAGTTGTGTTTGTGTGTGTTAGATTGCAATATAAAATATATTTTACCTGTGAGTTGCAATAAAAAACCTTTAAAAGTCACAATTAATTAGAAAAGCATTTCATTAGGCATATTTGCTTCCTGTGTTTGTTAACATCACCCCTAAATTATCTGAGAGGTACTTGTTATATAAGCATATCTATAGAATTCATGTTCACACAAAAACATGAAGGCTGGCCCATAAGAAACTCAGAACAAAGAAGAAAAAATATCTAATTGAAATGAAAGGAGAGGTAAAACTGGATGTTTCAAGAAACATCCACTGAACTGTCTCGTTCTACAGTTTCTCTGTGGTAAGTTAGATTTATATTAAATAGTAATTGGATTTATTTACATGGGTTGTATATCTGTAGTATCCGATAGAACGTTCTGTGGTGATGGAGATATGGAGATGGTGGAGATCCATATTGGATCCACACAAACAATAAGGCAACCACTAGCCACATGCCACATCCAATATGGCAACCACTAGCCACATGCCACATCCAATATGGCAACCACTAGCCACATGCCACATCCAATATGGCAACCACTAGCCACATGCCACATCCAATATGGCAACCACTAGCCACATGCCACATCCAATATGGCAACCACTAGTCATATTACTGCTCTTTTGTACCTGAAATGCAGTTAGTACAGCTGAGGACTTGAATTTAAAGTTAAGGGGCTAGAGAGATGGCTCAGTGGTTAAGAGCACTGACTGTTCTTCCAGAGGACCCAGGTTCAATTCCCAGTACCCCCATGGCTGCCCACAACTGCCTGTAACCCCAGTTCCAGGGAATCTGATACCCATGTCAAAACACCAATGTACGTAAAATAAAAATACATTTTAAATATAAGGTCACATAACCAAGCCTGGATAATATCTACTGCACTAAATAGCATCACTCTAGGCCCTAGAAGAGTAACTGGAAAGAATGACCCTTGTTTCCCAGAGTGTCAGTTGGTTTGATAGAAATCCAATGATAGCCGGGCAGTGGTGGCGCACAATTTTAATCCCAGGCAGAGTGTGAGGCCAGCCTGGTCTCGGGAGGGAGTTCCAGGACAGCCAGGGCTGCACAGAGAAACCCTGTCTCGAAAAACCAAAAAAGAAAAGAAAGAAAATCTAGTGATTAGGCAATAGTCACCAAAGAGTGAGACTAGCATTCCGTCTGCCGCGGTGTTTGTCTGTCTGCCGCGGTGTTTGTCTGTCTGTCGCAGTGTTTTCACTTTTGTTTTGGTCAAGGTTACTGTTATTGGGAACCAACACAACCCGTGAAATTATGAAACCTCACCGACGTGATTTTTTTTTTTTTCAAATTGAAAATTATTCAGGTAGCTTCCGTGGTTTGAATGACATGGATTAAGAATTCTAACGATCATTATTCAGTAAGTACACTGGTAACTGTAAGAGTAATATTAAAGGAGCGAAAGCAGCAGCCAGGACAGCAGCTGCTTCCTGAGCATTCTCCTTGCCACTGTGATGGACACTTTGAATCGGCCATTGATCTTTCACCACAGTCCTGTGAGACGGGAGACACTATCCTCCTCTTCAAGGACTGATGCTCGCAGAGGTTATAACGTACATAGTCACTTTGGTAATGAATGAATGAACTCTACTGTGAACTCAGTTTTCTCTGGTGGAAACCCAGTCATTTCCAGCCACTGCAGCCTCCTAGAGAATGCTCACCAGTTGGGTTTCCATCAACCGTGTTTCCTGAACAAGACCTTGTCCAGGTTGATATATCCATGGCCAGGCTGGGGTCAGGGCCTGGGTCCTGTGCTTCTGGAGTGTGTGCACCCTTTACTGGAACATTTTTTTTTTTTTTTATCATTTGTATTTTATGTACATTGGTGTCTGACTTGCATGTATGTCCATGCATGCATGTCTGTGTGAGGGTGTCAGATCCCCTGGAACAGGAGTTGCAGACAGTTGTGAGCTGCCATGTGGGTGCTGGGAATTGAACCCAGTGCTCTCAACTGCTGAGCGGTCTATCCAGCCCCAACTGCAACATTCTTTTGTGGTTACAGTCACAGTTCAGGAACATGCTGATGGACCTCACTGAGACTCAGGCGGTTTCACTTTAAGGAGACTTCCATATTACTAAAAATCGTATTTTTTTTTCAGATAATACAAACACAGTACATTGGAGGTTGGAGAAGGCTCAGTGGGGTTCACAACCCCTACAGGTCCAGCTCCAGGGGATCTGACATCCTCTTCTGGCCTCCATAGGCACCTGCAGGCATGTACACATATACCCATAGATATACACACACATAAAAACAAAGACATAAATCTTTAAGAAATATACAAGTATACTTAGACTCCTTTCTTCTACCTAAAGCTTTACTTTTTCCCCTTGTGGTTTTAAAAGAACTGAAGGGTGACCTCTGCAAAAGATAGCGGCATCTTAGTTTCCAGAACCTGTGTGTAACCTTACAGGACCAAAAAGTCTGTAGGGGGGACTTTATTAAAATTCTTGATGTAGGAGTGTTTTCCTGGATTGTTCTAATAGAGTCACAGGAGTTTTAAAGGAGCATCAGGTAGGGCAATGTGATAATGGAGGAAAATGACCAGACCATCATGGGTAAGTAAAACTGGACGGGAAGCAGTCAGCAGTCTCGGAATGCAGGCGGCTTTAGTGCCTGACTCATCGGAGTATAATGATGGAGATTCTTTTCCCATTTCCAATGTCCTTACCAAAACTCACTGTGGAGTTGAATCCCCAGTGTGAGGCACCCATCTGAGGGAACGGGAGAATCCTTTAGGAGGTGACTAGGTCACCATGAGGACTATGCCTGATGATCAGATTACCTTGGTGTGCCGTGACGGGTTAATGACTTAATCTCTAGCTCAGGTCTATCAGAAAGGTCAGTTAGTCTCTGTTTTGTCTGCTCTCCTCTCCCCAGTAACAAGAAGGCGCTTGCCTTGTCGCTCCCAGCTCCCAGTGTCTTGAGCTAAATAAGCTTCATTCATCAAAAACTACTAATCCTGGGAACTGGGGGTAGGCGGGGGGGGGGGGGGGGGGGGGGGGGGGGGGGGGGGGATGATTCTGTTGCTAAAGTGCTAACCTTGTAAGTGTGAAGATCTCAGACTCCAAGTGAAAAAGCCAGGCGTAGTGGCCCAGTGCTGGCAAGGCAGTGGGGACAGAGCCCTGGGGCTCACCGACCAGACAGCCTAGTCTAATTGTTGAGCTCCAGGCCAATGAGAGACTGTCTCAAAAAGGGGGTTCAGGTTGGATGGAGGTGGCTCTTCAGTTAAAGTGTGTCACTCAAGCAAAATGACCAGAGTTCAGATCCCTGAACCTACACACATGCTGAGCCGGAGCGGTGGCTCCGTTGTAATTCCAGCCTGGGAATATGGAGACAGGGGATTCCTGAAACAAGCTAGCTAGTGAGACTAGTTATTTGAGTAAGTTCTGGCTTCAGCTGAGAGCCAGTGCCTCAATGAAACGGGGAGAGGGGTTGAGCAAGATTCCCAAGATCAACTTTGGAACCCCAGCCTCGCATGCACATGCAAACACATACACACATACGCACATCACACACAGACACACACATGCACATCACATACATGACATGAAAATAAGGAGGGGAAAGATGAACGGCTCCTGAGGAACATCACCAGCGGTTGACCGCTGACCTCCACAACCCTGTGTGCATGCATGTGCACCTGTACACACACACACACACACACACACACACACACACACTACCTACTCTGTGGCACTTAGTCATGACAGCAGCGAACAGACTAAGACACTACTAAGACTACTCTTGGTAGTCACCCACCATTATCTAGAAGCTCACCACCCCCACCCCCCACTGTTCCAGCTCCAGAGAAACTGTCCACTGTTCCTATCTGCTGCCCCTAACCTGAGTGATTCTGAAACTGCACCAGCTGCATTTGGGAGAAGGAGAAGTGTCTGGGAAGGGGCCCCGAATAAGAAGAAAAGCAGACCGAGACAAGGGGAACCGGAAAGGGACATGCGCAGAAGTGATCCCGAAGATGCTGAGGGAGGAAGACGGGGTGAGACTGGAAAATGAAAACAAACACACACAAGGAGGCTGGAATGGAGCCATGGTGAGATTTGGGCAGGTCTGGGAGGAGAAGGAGGGAGAACAAAAACCAAAAGCAAGCCAGCCATGAGCCAACTTCCTCTCCTCCCATAGCCGCGGCCAGGGCAGAGTTGACTTTGAAAGGCCAGCGGGCCAGCTGTGGCCATCCTTCGGCACCCCACACCGCCGCACACCCGCGGGGGCTGCACACATGAGGCGTGGCAGAGAGCATTTGGGAAACCAGGAGCTCCACCTGGCCAGGGCTGCGTGTTGGCCCCTGCCTCAAAACTGCAGCCGACATCGCAGCGCCTCCCTGGGGTCCGTGGTGTTCACAGCCCCAGTGGCGGGGGGCCCCCTGTTCGGTCTCCCGCCCGTTCTTGTGATTGTTTAAGCCAGTTATCTTCAGGCACAGAGTGGAGGCTCGAGTTTGTAGATAATCTCTGTTGCCCAGGGTGTGGCTTATTGTCTAGTTTAGTGTGTCTAGGCAGTTGGTACCGTGGACATTTTCACTGCTGGATCTCACTTGTTAACGAACTTGAGGGGGGCGCGGGTAGCTCAGTGGTAGCAAGGCTTGCCTAGCATGCGTGTGAGGCTCTGGGTTCAACCTCCAGCACTGTGAAATAAATAAAGAGCTTAAAAATGAAAAGGAGAACGTTCTTATAAACGTGTAGATAGGAACTATATATGTTGGATACGAGAATCCAAGGATATACACTAGTATGTATACATATATGCCCATATAATGTGTCTGTATCCAGAGTTCCTGGAAACTAAGAACAATGTGCTCGTCGTTAAACCCAGATTCCCATTTTAATTTCTACTTTTGTTTTTTTTCCCAGAGATTGATTTATTTCTATTTTATGTGTGTTGGTGTTTTGCCTGCATGTATGTCTGTGTATGTGCATGCAGTGCCCAAGGAAGCCAAAAGACATTAGATCCCCTAGAACTGGAGTTAGATGTGGGTGCTGGGAACTGATCCCAGGTCTTCTGGAAGAGCAGTCCGTGCTCTTTACGGATGAGCCATCTCTCCAGCCCCTCTATTTTTATTTTAGAGGAGACCATGTAGCTAAGCATGTTACCAGCACTTGGGAGGAGGACTGTGAGTTCAAGACCAGCCTGGGTTACACATGGAAAGAAAGAAAGAAAATGAGATGCATTACTTAGCTCCTAGTCGATTAGCTGGGACCATACTTACCGGCCTCTTCCCTTTGCTTTTAATCTTAACCCTTCAATTGACTTTTGCACATATAATCATTCACTTGTGCCAGCTTTAGCTAACCAGCTTTTTTTTAAAAAAAAGCCATTTTTGCCCCTATGGCTGTTAACTATTCTTCCCCACATTTTGTCTGGTATGCTGATATTCCCAGGGGACTGAGTTTAGCCTCTCTGACCTTTTCTTGCTGAGTTGATACTGGGTGGTCCTCCAGGCATGTCTGGCCTTGAGATATCACCAGCAGCTCTGGTTTGTGTATTTCACACATTTCCCTTTTTCTACCATCGTCTAGGATGGGAGATACCATCCTCGGCTTACTTTTAAGTGGCTGGCTGTTCTTCATATGGATAGTATCCATGCATCATCTCCCTGGACATCAAAACTATGTCCAGATGAGCAGCAGACAATCTTTTTTTATTTATTTTTTATTATGTTAAGAGTTTTGGGTAGATCTTTGTTTAATATCTGATCTGCCAGATTAGCATTTTCTACCAACTTGGGGTGCAGAAACCTTCCCAGGCTTTGCAGTCTGCTTAGTGGCTTGCTTGTGGAGTCTGGGCAGCGGGCATTGAGGTTCTTAGATATCTACTAACCCTTGTTTGCTCCCTGGCAGCTCCGATGTTTTGCTTTCATTCAGCATTTCTACTTCCGGTTTTGAACCTTCTAGACCATTACTTCAGCGAGTGATGCTGCCCCTGGAATCTGACTACATTTGGGTGCTTTGTTTTGGCATTTCTTCCAGCTGTACCCTTTTTATGCTTTCTTCTGAAGAGAGCAGCCCTGTTTCTGTTGAGGGTTCCTCTTGGAGAGGAAGGAAGACATGCATTTTGCAATGAGAAGCTGGAAAAACTTCCCACCAAGTCCTGAGTAGTGAGGTCTGCATCCAGGGGGATCTTGTATGGTTAGCTCTGTGCCACTCAACTGTCACGGCAAGGGATGGCTGCCCAGGCGGGGGAAAGATGGCGAAGAGAGAAGCCCAGTCTTGCTCTACGGTTGATTTGTATTTCCTGTGCCCTGAACTGGAGGGCAGAGGAACTGTTTTCACCGTGACTTAGGTAGTTCATTTAATAAATGCCCACATTGATCTTCACGTTGACTACCTGCAAGACATAGCTGCTCTGCAGTCTCCTCGCGTTAATTCTGCCTCAGAGCTGCCATAGGAGCTTTGCGGTTTGTAGATAAGCAAACACTCACCCATAGCTAAGTGGCTCAGCACTCACGCAAAGTCACACATCTGCTAGGAAGGGGGATGTAAACTGAGGTGGTAAGATCCTGTACCAGAAGTGCTATCCACTACACTAGAGAGGAAAAATGGCCACAGATCTCTTACTTCTCTGTAAGGGGCAGTGTCTCCAGGACAAAACATCCCATTTTGTCTTTGTCCACAACATATTGGATGCTTTTTTCCTCTCTCAAAATTTTGTATAAAACATTTTGTATCTCACAGGAATTACCAAGTCCAAGCCCTGTGCACCCGCTCAGGTATTCCTTGGGAATCTTTCCCTTTCTTAGGCAGAGTCAGGTGGGCTGGGTTCGTTGTTCAGGGAAGTCGCGTGTTTTTTTTTTTACCTCTTTGCACAAAGAGGTATTATTCTTGTCAACCCTGTTTTAAGCAGTTCCTAAGTTTAGTGGTTTTCTGTTGCTTTGTTTTTCCATCTATTTGCAAGCCCCATGAATGTTTTGAGAGTCACACCCTTTTCAACAAAACATACTCAGATGCCATGCATAAATCAGAAAGTGACCTTTACTGGTGAAAAGAATTTTGAATCACAGAAAGTAATATACTGTGCAAGGAAAATAGACATTCATCTTTTTATTTTTTCAAATGTAAATCATTTCCTATGAAGAGGATCCAAGTCTAATGAAGTTCTTTAAGTGGGGACTAGACAGACTCCAGAAGGATCAGAGATCAGAGAATTATGTTTGTCCCGGTCTCTGATTTACTTCTTATGGAGCCAGACTGGAGAGGCAGGTGTAGGTTGAGAACCCTTAGAGGAAATGACCAAAGGTATTCTGGTTAGTTGGTTAACACTGACCAGATGTCAGGGTGGCTTGGGTTCCTGGTAGCAAGGTTCCAGACTACGGATGGGGTTCCACTAGTGGACCCTGACATCAATGTAGGAAGAAATAGAAAAATAAAAACAGAATGGAGAATATCAGCGAATGTGGCACAGAGTTAAAGCCGGGCAGTTTGATGAGACTCTAAAGGTATGTGTAGAAAGGATGTGTGCACTCAGCCACGATGTAAAATGCATTTGTTACCAGGTCTCATGTTCTAGAGCAGCGGTTCTCAACCTTCCTAATGCCGTGACCCTTTAATACAGTTCCTCGTGTGGTGGTGACCCCCAGCCATAAAAGTGTTTTTGTTGCTACCTCATAACTGTAATTTTGCTACTGTTAGGAATTGTAATGTAAATATCTGTGTTTTCTGATGGTCTTAAGTGACCCCTGTGAAAGGGTCAGTCAACCCCAGAGGGGTCATGACCCACAGGTTGAGAACTGCTATTCTAGAGTCTGGAAAACACTACTCTATGAATAAACTCAGCTACAAGTATTCTCTCTACCTTCTGGGAACTTGAACCATAAGGCAAATGACCATTCTTAAGACTCTAAAATGTGTAGGGAATATATATATATATATATGACCCGGAGAGTAGTGGAGAGGTCTTCTGGGGGGACGTGAGAAGGGTCAGTTACAAGGGGAGCAGGTAAGCGGAGTCTTCTTGTTGATAAGGGTAGATTCTTGAGGTGAGGTCAAAGCCAAATTCTGAAGACAGGGGTCAGAGTCTAGAAGGATGGAGCAGTGGATGTTCCAATTGTGTGGGCCAGGAGAAGAGGTCTAAGTTGCAAATGGCTGACGGTGGCTGGAGAGAAGGAATGGGCTCTAGGAGGGAGCCAGTGGGGAGAAGGAATAGGAGGGAGCCAGTGGATAAGACCCAAATTGAAACACTAGATGACAACCCGACAAAAGAGAACCACTGATGGGTTTGCCTTGACTTGTTCAGTATTTTAAAATTATGAAGTTCTCATTTTAAAACATCCGATTTGTCTAGAAAATCAGAACACCTGTAACAGAGGTTAGCCACGATCAGCTGGAGTCTGAATATCCCTCACTGTCCCGTGGGACAGTCTCTCACACAGTGACCTTTTTCAGTTAAAATTCCATTGAAAATTCAGTCTCTCCATGTACAGTGGTCACATATCAATCACCCCACAACGACATGTCAGTGGTGTATGCGGCACAGGCCATTGTCACCGAAGTTTCTGTTGGACAGAGCGTTTTTAGCCCCATGCCCTCCCTGTTCACCCTGGCCAGTGCCCTCTGTGTTACCTGACTCAGGCGCTTCTGTTTGCAAAGCCTACAAATCCTCTAACCTCATTGGCTGTACAGCTCTGAGACTAAACTTGGAATCGAAACTTAGCTGGTGATATGTTTATGTGGTGTCCTTTTTTTAAATGGTTGCTGCCTTTTAAGCCAGAGCTGTCTAAATCAGCAACTGCAACTCCGCCACCACCAGCAGGGGTGAGGCCGCAAGGGCTATAGCCAGAGAGAAATCTGTTCTCTCTGGCCAACTCTTGCAAAGCTATGAAGGGAACTTAACTAAGCCTCTGTCCCTCTAAAGAACTCAAGAATCAAAGGTTAAGGTGGAATTCTGCTCTTCAGAGGCTGAACAGCAAGCAGCTCACCTCCTCTCCCTGCTCGTGTCTCCTCACCCCTCCTTATAGACCCTTTCTCCACCTGGCTCCTCCCTACCACTTCCTGTCAGCCAGTTGCTGACTCAGCCTCCTGACCGCAGGTGAATTTTATTTAATCAAACACATCTTTGCATCATTAAAAAAATGTTCCAGAGCATAGACAAAAGTAACACACCCTGAAATAATATTCTACAACATTTATGCGTATGAATATGTATACCACTTGGGTTGTTGCTTGGTGTCTTGCTTTGGAAAAGGGAGCAGCCGTGTGAATGTTAGAGAAACTGGAACTTGAGCCTTGTGACGTTATTAGAGTAGGGGTGAGAAACTGTCTAAAGAATTGACCTGGTTACCCCTAGACAGCAGTTAGCAGTGCACAGCGTGTTAGGTGGGACAGACCGCGAGGACCGTATCTGATTCTTGTCACCAACAACTTTCACCAACGGTGAGCAACTGGCCAGGTGAGAGCCGGTCCTGTTAGGATAGAGGAGGCAAATCCCATTTCAGCCAGTCACTTGCTTTGATCCTGTATCAGATAAGCATTAATAACTATGTAATTTGCAAAGGCATGCACAAATATTAAATATTCATTGTGACCTTGACATCTTGTGCATACATCACGCACACACTTTGAACTTGCAAGAGCACAATGCAGATTCCAGGAGACCTAAGACGGAAGCATAGCATTTGGACACGCTGCCTATAAATCCAAGTCGTATTTCAGCAAATTTTAAATGTTATTTCTTCTGTTTTAGTTAACTTGCCTGGAGCTCTTTTGCTGCAGAAATACACGGAAACTATGAGAAGATCCTGAAAGAATCCTCTTGGCAGGGAGAAGATGGTGTTTTTCGGCCTGCATTTGCTCATTGTCGTCACTACCTACATTTTTTTCTCCCATGTTCACATATGAAAATAATTATTTCTCAGTTCAGGAAGTCAGTTTTAATCGTTAGTTTGGGTTTCAAAGGATCCAGCACCCTTCAGAAGGTCAGACTAGCCCTAAAGACAGCTGGCGGGAGCTCCGGCCTGGGAGCAGTCTCCTGACGGGTGACCTCTTAGGACTTGCGCTTGAGTCCTGGAAATAAGGGATATGTCCCATCGGAGATGGGAGGGAAGAGGGTTCCTGAGAGCTGGGAACAGACTCTGAAGAGAAACAGATCTCCATGGCCCATTTCCCTCAGTCTTACCTGTCTGCTGTGTTCAATGGGTTCCACTGCGGAGAGTCTTCCGGCGAAAGGGCCCGGCACAGGGGTCAGGGCCCTGATTTCTCGCCCCAGATGTGTGGCCCTAGGCAAATCTATCAGAATCTCGGAGTTTGTTTACTCAGGTGTGTGCAGGGTTTCTACCCACCCTTCTGCAAAGTGCAAATGCCTCTCTCTCTCTTGCTTATTGTACCTACATCATGGCAACTGTGCAGTAGAATTAAGCTCAATGTTGAGCACTATGCTTTGAAGGAAATGACAGAAAGCCTTCACATCTGTGCCGTGGCAGGGGATAATATAATAGACAACCAACGCACCAGGGGCTTTCAGATCGTAGTAGGCAAAAGAGGCAGCTAGGGCCTCACTGAAAACTCACTGAGAGATTGGCGCCCAGACTCCACGCAGACAGCTTCACCACGTGGTTCGTGTCCAGAGGGGATACTTTCAGACATCCAAGCCTTGGCTCGGTGGTTCCCCCGCACAGCTGGTCCTGCTCGCCCTACCCGAGTTCCATGTTTTCACTGCTGCTCCTAACAGATAGATAATCAGCCGGGAAGGTTTTGGGCATGCAGTTTGACTCTGCAAGGAAGGGGCCACCCGACCGCAGGTTAGCAGCCAGCCAGAGAGCTAAAAGGGGAAATAAAAATTAATAACATCAATTTTGCAAATCATTCACACCCCAGCTCACACAAATACTGATCGAAGCACGCACAAAATTGTAGCACATCGTGTTTGAGGTGAAGATGTGGGTTATAATAGAAGCCGTTTCCATAATTCTAACACGCTGCAATTTCCGTCGGATGCAAAATTAGAAGTGCCGTTTTCTTCGAGAAAGTTCTAAAGCAAGGCTAAAGCCGGAGGGAGGTCTCTTTGGAGTTTGGAAAGGAGGGTAGAAAAAACGGCAGAGATATGCCACACTTTCCTCAAATGCTCTGACAAGGTAGATGCCACGCTAAAGAAAAACACCCAAACTTATCGATGCAAGAGAAAACGGAGCCGCGGACATCACCAGCTCTAGGACAGTGGGCCAGCATAGGGGAGGATGTCACTAGATCTTGGTTGGATGGAGGCCTTCGGCACAAGCTGGGGCAGAAGGCAGAAGGGAAGGGCAGAGGTATAAGAAGCAGGCTCTCTGAGAACCACGGGAGAAGCTCTAGAGTGAGCAGGCTTCAAAGGTCACGTACAGGGTTGCTGTAACGAAAGACTCCAAACGGGGTGGTCGATGGCAACAGATGGGAAGATGGCTCGGTGCTGACCGCACTTACTGTGCAAGTATAAGGACCCAAGTTTGAACCCGCAGCCCCCACTTGAAAGCCAGGCAATGGCCACGCACGAGTATGGGACAGGCAGATCCTGTGATCTTGCTGGCCAGCCAGTCTAGGCAAAATGAGGAGGAGCTTCAGGTTCAGGGAAAGACCCTGTCTCAAGGGAGTGAGACAAAGTGACGGAGCAGAGCCCGCGGCATCCTTCTCTGGCCTCTGAATGTGCACACAGACATGCACAACTGCACACACACACACACACACACACACACACACACACACACACACACACACACGTAGACCGCACACTATGCACACAAAGCAACAGAAACACATTACCTGAGAGTTCTGGAGGCTGAGAGGCAAAAATCAATGTAGCCGGGCGGTGGTGGCGCACGCCTTTAATCCCAGCACTCGGGAGGCAGAGCCAGGCGGATCTCTGTGAGTTGGAGGCCAGCCTGGTCTCCAAAGCGAGTTCCAGGAAAGGCGCAAAGCTACACAGAGAAACCCTGTCTCAAAAAACAAAACAAAACAAAAAAAAAAAATCAATGTATTAGCCATGCTCTCTCTGAAACCTATAGGAAATGCCACCTAGGCATTTTTACAGGTTTCTGACTCTATCGATACTTCTATGCTATGAACCTTCATTTGCTTTTTACTCTATATGGCTTAGTAAAATCAAATTATTTCCTCTTATAAGAATGACATAAAGAGCCGGGCAGTGGTGGTGCACACCTTTAATCCCAGCATTTGAGAGGCAGAGCCAGGTGGATCTCTGTGAGTTCGAGGCCAGCCTGGTCTACAGAGCGAGATCCAGGACAGGCTCCAAAACTACATGGAGAAACTTTGTCTCGAAAAGAAAAAAAAAGAAAGAATGAATGGCATAAAGAATATTCCCCTTAGTGGTTTGAAGGTGAGCTGCTAGCGCAAGCCTTCAGCACCTTCAATATTTCAATGTGATTTTCCCATATAGGAAGATATACTCCTAGATAATGACAACACAGTGTAGACGTGACCCCGTCCTGCAAACTTTCGATTTGTGTGTTTGACACCGAGTGTATGCAGCAGGCAGAAGCTGGAAAGGACACACGGGGGGAGGAAGAAGAACAGGATTAAGGGACAAGATGAAAGAGGTCCTGCAGAATCCTGGGGGTTGAAGGTTTAAGCAGAGACTGTGACCTACTTCCTCCCACGAGGCCCCACCTTCCACAGTTCTACCATCTTCCAATAGTTTGTTCAAATATTGAATCTACCAGTGGGTTAAACCATTCATTAGGCCAGAGCCCTTATGATCTAACCAGCTCCAGACATCTTCCCAGATGCTTTACTAATCTTGGTATTTCTTGATCCAGGCCAACTTCTCAATGGAAAGTCCAGGGGGAGTTTGATGATTTTAAAATGTATATGAAACTACAAAGGACCTGGGGAACCCAGACAATATTGAAGGAGAAAAATTAGATCCGTTGACTCACACCACAGGACTTCAAGTCCTTGGTAAAGGGTCAGCAAGAGGGTCCCAGTGATCCCCCTTCTTCACATGACCATAGCCCAAAGACCCAGACATGCCCGTTTCTACTTCTTGATGTCTGTGACCTTGTATAGCCTTGTATAGTTCCTTCCCACACTGTATCGGGGGCCTTCTGGGTTACCAGTAGGGTACGACAGAGGAGGCAGTATGTTTCAAAGATTAAGTTATATGACTTTATGAGTCTCTCTCTCCTCTATTTGTTCAGAGGAAAGCCACATTCTCTGTCATGAATAGCTCTATGGGGACCTGATACGGACAATGAGACCCTAAGATAGCCTGCAAAGAGCAAATGCTTCTTCCCTCAGTTACCCTGGTGAGCTTGGAAGCAAACCTTCCAGTACCGGTCCAGCCTTCAGATGGCTTCAACGTTATCTGAGACCCTTAGACATACCACCTAGCTTAACCCAACTCCCAAGCTTCCATGACGTGGTAAGTCCATGTTGTTTTACACCACTAGCTTTTAGGTAATTTGCAATACAGCAATATCTAATAAATATAAAAACTTATATTTTATAATAATTATGACAGTGTGGTATTGATGTAATAATTGACAAACAGATCAATGGAACACAATGAAGTCCAGAAATAGACTTTATACACACACATTCAGTTAGTTCTGACCAAGGCACCAATATAATTTAATGAGGAACAGACGTCTTCCAAAACATGACTTGAGAAGACATGATGCCATGATGTACACCAAAATAAATGGAAGGTAAAACACAGAGCATCTTGAAGTGAGCAAAGATTTCCTAGATGGAACACTGAAGGCATGGTGGTGATTAGTTTTGTTTAAACTTGACCACTGTGGAAGAGCCACTGGCCACGTCCATGAAGTATTCCCTAAGTAGACTGACATGAGGAAGACTCATTCTATGGGCAACACCATTCCGTGGACTTGGTTCAGACTGCAGAAAAAAGAAAGCGTGCTCTGAGGGACAGCATTCACCTCCCCTTTCTTCTTGACTGCAGACGCAACGTGACCAATGGCCTCAAGCTCCTGCCGCCGCCGTAGTGGACTATACCCTTGAAGCAAGAGTCTTAAGCCTTCCTTTTTTACTTTCTCAGGGCATTATCTCACAGCAACAACAGAAGTAACTAATGCAGGAAATGGGGTGCTCAAAAGTGGGGTAGTTGCTGTGATAAACCTAACCATGTGGCTCTTAGGCCATTAGAATTGGTTTGTAGCAGGAATGTGAAAGAATTTGACACTTCGGGCTAGAAAAGCCCTTGAATGCAGTAGGCAGAATATAATGGGCCATTCTGGTGGGAGCTGGTAAGCCAGGAATGCCAAGAGAAATAGAGCAGTGAAGGCCTGATTCACGAGGTGCCTGAGGGGAACCTGTGGTGATATATTGTGTCCTGCAATATATTGTGCATCCTAATAAACTTATCTGGGGTCAGAGGACAGAACAGCCACTAGATAGACATAGAGGCCAGAAAATGGTGGCACACATGCCTTTAATCCTATCACTTGAGAGGCAGAGATCCATCCAGATCTCTGTGAGTTCAAAGCCACACTGGAAACAGCTAGGCATGGTGACTCACACCTTTAATCTCAGGAAGTGATGGCAGGAAGCACAAAGGTATATAAGGTGTGAGGAGCAGGAACTAGAGCTGGTGAAGCTTTTAGGCTTTTGAGCACCAGTTCAGCTGAGATCCATTTGGATGAGGACTCAGGGGCTTCCAGTCTAAGGAAACAGGATCAGCTGAGGAATTGGTGAGGTGAAGAAGCTGTGTCTTGTTCTGCTTCTCTGATCTTCCAGCATTCACCCCAATACCTGGCCCTGAGTTTGTTTTTATTAATAAGACCTTCTAACAATTCGTGCTACAGAAACCAGGGCTTTATCAGAAACCGGGCTAATACAGGTGGCATTATATGTTATTGGAGGAGGTATGTGATAATGCACAGCCACTGTGTGAAAATCCTGTCCATCCTGCCTCAACTGAATGTACCAGGTTCTGCTGACTCCCCATGGGAGACCTTGCCTTGGAGGAGGTGGGAATGGGGGGTAGGTTGGGGGGGGAAAGCTGGAGGGTTGGAGGAGGGAGGACAGGGGAATCTGTGGTTGATATGTAAAATGAATAGAAAATCTCTTAATAAAATAAAAGGAGAAAAAAATCCTGTCCATTTCTTATAAAAGTAAAAATATGCCTCAATCTGAGCCATGATTCTTCTCTTAAATATTTTCCCAAGAGATGGAAGACGCCTTTCCCCAGAAATCCTTGCATAAGAACATTTACATCAACTTTATTATTATATGCAATATTATACTAATCACATTATTGTACTATATAATTATATAACAGCCAGAACCTGGAAACAAACTGAATGCCCACTCATAATGAATGGATAAACAAATTGCCTTATACTCACACAAGGAAATACTACTCAGCTCCGAAAAGAAATGCATGTTTGACATATACAGCAATATGGATGGAAAAACATACCACAACAAAGGACCCAGGCACTAAAGAGCACACACATGAAAAGAGGGTGCCGCTTCATTCTTTTTTTTTATTATTTAATTTTTTTATTTTTATTTTGCAATACAATTCAGTTCTACATATCAGCCACGGATTCCCTTGTTCTCCCCCCTCCTGCCCCCCTCACCTTCCCCCCAGCCCACCCCCCATTCCCACCTCCTCCAGGGCAAAGCCTCCCCCGTGGACTGAGATCAACCTGGTAGACTCAGTCCAGGTAGGTCCAGTCCCCTCCTCCCAGGCCGGGCCAAGCGATTCATTCTTTTAAGGCAACAAATGTTGGCAAGTATGTACAAGGGACCTTTGAATAATATTGGTAGGATATACATTGCTATAGCCATCATGGAAAACAATACAAGAGTTCCTCAAAAAATTAAAGACAGTATTCTGATAAGGTCCAGTAAGCCCACTTCTGGGCATGCATCTAAAGGACAAGACATCAGTATCTCAGACACATCTGCGCTGCTTTGCTCAGAGGCATTTTTTACAGTTGCCAAGAGGTATGAACAACCTAAATGTCTGTTTCATGATGAATGGATAACGGGAATGTGTGTGTGTGTGTGTGTGTGTATGTGTGTGTGTGTGTGTGTGTGTGTTCCTGTGTGTGTATTTGTATGTGTGCATGTGTGTTCATGCATGTGTGTGTATATGTTTGTATGTATGCATGTGTGTGCTCATGTGGGTGTGATAGAATACTAATTTAACATTTAGAAAGGAGGAAAACCAGGAACCTCTCCATTTGGGATAACATAGATGAACCTAGAAAAAAGAGAGTAAAAACGAAGTAGAAAAGAAACACACAGGAAAGAAAGCTGAATGGTGCCCACTATGAGACGAGATCTGCAGCCCTTCAGACGTAGTGAGTGCTGTGTCTCCTGACTCTCCCAGCATCCCCCATTGCAGCCGGAGTTTGGTAAATACTGTATAAAGAGAAGGAAGGAAAGAGACCCATGACTCAAAATCTTTCCCGATGGTGTTTACGCATTTTGGAACGGCTGCTTGTAAATTTTAGGAGAACGGAGAAGGTTTCTCCCTGTTCTTCTCAGAGCCTACCTCAGCGTGGATGCATAGGATAGTAACTGACATGTGCACTGTCGAGGAAAAGAAAAATGCTCTCTGTTCTATTGCCGCTGCCCGCACACACACACACACACACACACACACACACACACACACACACATGCACACGCACGCACACGCACACATTCAAGCAGCGGTGGGAACGTTTAAATATGCTTTTGATTGTTTTACAGCCGTTTGCATTTTAATTGGGTGTGTCACTATCACATTTTATTAGCTATTCCTCATACCAACCCTGTGAGGTTAGCCTGTTATCTGCGTTTTACAGTCGAGGGCAGGCAGAGGTGAGGCGACTTGCTGGATCTGGGATGGGGCAAGGGCCGCTGAAGAAGGGGATTTGGGCATGCAGGTTCTGCTCCCTGCCCACAGGGCTGTTCTCATGGGCTTGTGTGGCTGGGAGCGCAACAATAAACTTGGCATTTTCTGCAGAACCTTTGAAAATGTGTTGATGGCCACAGTTCTTCTGCCTGATTGCTTGGTCCTTGGTCTGACCTGCCCTCTCAGGAGACTCCTGCCTCTATTTCCTGCTCAGATGCTGACCTCTCAAATCCCACCCTCTTTCCAGCAACCTTCCCGTGGAGCCCACCCACGTAGCAAAAACCTACAGGACTGGATTTGGAGTAAAATACTTGTATGGAGTTAGGAGGGACTGAGGTCTAATTAAGAAAATGTTAACATAGTCCACGAACTTCCTAAATTGTATGCATGTACCCAGCTCCACACATGCCATTTTCTTCAGTACATATATAACGAGAATAAAATAAAAAAGTGTGAGTTGGGCATACGGCTCAGTTGGTAGAGTCCTTGCTTGGCATGCACCGAACCTTGGGTTCTATCCAGCACTTCAAAGCCCACTGAGATGTCACAAGCCTGCAGTTCCAGCACCAGGAAGATGAAGGCAAAGGATCAGAAGTTCAGGGTTATCTTGGGCTTCACACTAAGTTCAAGGCTAGCCTGCAATACATGAGACTTTGACTCAAAAACAGAAAGTGAATGAATGAATGAATGATCACACAGTAAAAGAACGCAGTCTCTTTGTTTCTCAAAAAAAGGTCATTTGAGGACTGGAGAGGTGGCTCAGTGGTTAAGAGCACTGCTGCTCTTTCATGGGACCTGGGTTTAATTCCCAGCTCCTGCATAACGGCTCACAACCATATGTAACTCCAATTCCAGGAGATCCAACGCTGTCTTCTGGCCTCTGAGGGTAGCAGGCATGCTCTTGAGTAAACATCATGTAGGCAAAAGACTCATACACATAAATAAAACAAAAAATGTAAAGGGTCATTTGAACATAAGCACTGTGATAACCCAATAGCCTATTTGAAAGCAAGAATAGATACTACACAGGAAGGCAAGGTATACGGTGTGGAAACACTGGATAAAAGGGATATCTATGTCCCAAATGAGATGGAGTAAGACTGAACACACAATTCCATCCCACTATTCAGAACCATATGTGATTTAAAACTCAATGAATTGCTTCTTTCTGGATTAAAAAAAAATTTTTTTTCAAACCACAGTTGACCATTGGTAATAGAAACTGTAGACGGCAAAGCAGACAGGAACCTATGTGTAAATATCATGGCTGCCAATGTTCACAGCATTTCCTTGTCCAAAGGGGATGAAGCTTTCTGGCAGTTTTCCTTAACAGCTTGCACCCAATTGAAGAGAAAATGGAAACATGCTGAGTTTATGGAACTTTCTCAAGCAACTCAACAGAATCCCAGCACCCTATGACAGCCAGGGTCTCGGGTTCTGGGACAAACACTTGGTTTGAAGAAAGACACAAAATCTTGAACTTTTTTCTTCTTTAAGAAATAGATTTATGCATTTTATTTTTGTGTGTATGGTCGTTTGCCTGCATGGATGTATGAGGAGGTCAGAAGAGGGCATTGGATCCCCTGGAACTGGAGGTAGGGATAGTTGTCAAACACCATGTGGGTGCTGGGAACTGAACCTGGGTCCTCTGTAAGAGCAGCAAAGGCTCTTAACCACTGAGCCATCTCTCCGATGCCTCAGGTTTTTGGCTTTTTGTTTTCCCCCTGAAGAACTGGTTTCTCTGAAATCGTTTCCTTTTTCAGCATAAACCGCTAGGCTGACCTTCCCTCCTCTTTGGAGGAGGCTTTGGAGCCTGATGGACATTCAGTGGACTGTGCTGCTCATGCTCTGGACGCCCTTTCCCTCTAATAGCAGCAGAGGGTGATGGCTTTCCCAGAATTCCTGATTCTGATAACTGCCCAGTGTGACCAGCAGTGCTCTTATGGCCACTCACGAGCTCCCTGTGTGACATGGGCTGATTCAATTAAGACAAGTGGTTTTTAACCTTCACTGTACTTTAGATTCACCAAGGGAGCTTTTAAAAATCCTCTATCCATGCCCAGGCCACACCCTGAGCCAATTAAATACAAATCTCTGGAGGAAGGGCTGAGTTAAAACTCCCTGAGTGGTTCTAATGTGCAGCCAGAGAACCAGTGATAAAAGGCACAAGAAATCGTGATTTTAGGTACCATTCCCCACAAAGTGCCTGATATGTACTGGTCCACTTGTTCCTTATTGACCAAGAGAGGCTAGTTATCAGATCTAGTCATGTGACTGGAAAGTGGGCTGATACCGGGGCAATTCTAACTCCCTAGACATGTGCAACACAAGATCAGAGGATGGCTCCCGCAAGCTGCTGGCAAAACATAAATTCAGTGCAGATTAAACATGGGGGTGCCACCCATCAAGCGCCTTCAGCAGAGCTGGTGGAAAGACTGTGTCGTAACCTCAGTCTATCCGTTTCTTTTCCAGATTGCTTCTCCTAGCCCAGCGCTCTGATGAGAAATCAACACTCCAGGTCAGGAAAGCCTGCGTTCCTTCTAGCAGGGAAATAATTGCAGCATGTTTTGCATATGTTAACCCTGTTAGATCAGAATTCTGTTGTATGGGGATGTTAAGTTTTAG
The DNA here is from genome assembly GCF_007827085.1 of Peromyscus californicus insignis. NCBI lineage: Eukaryota > Metazoa > Chordata > Mammalia > Rodentia > Cricetidae > Peromyscus > Peromyscus californicus. The sequence continues at coordinate 58,439,045 of NW_026294424.1, read as the reverse complement.
GGGACATAAATTGATGGAATAGATTGTTGAATACATGCCCCACTAATTGCATACAATTGATACACTTTTATGTCCTGTAGCCATTATGTCTGTCTCCCTGTATCTTTCTGTCTCTGTCTTCTTGTCTCTCTCCATTATGGAATGAATAGGGAGATTCTGCGTTTAACTGACAGCAAAGTTGTCCTTGGTAGCATTGTCCTGCTCTGCTGTTGAAACTTTGTATAACCAGATCAGCCATCCATCTGTCTTCCATCACAAGACTACAACAGAAGTGGTTGCCTACTAATTCTGAGGTTTAGTTTCTCTTCCGGTCTATTTGTGAGAGTCACACATTGTCTGCTCCCTCCCTCCCTCCCTCCCTCCCTCCCTCCCTCCCTCCCTCCCTTTTCTGAATTAGTGTCATCCAATCACATAGGACAATGATGGGCAGGGCTTAGGCCAAGTGTCTGTGTAGGAGACACTGATGTTGGCTTCCCTGGTGGAGAGAAGTCAATGACTTCTTCCAGAGCATCTTTCTGGGCTGACAGGCATACAAGGAATAATACTAACAAGAACCAACATTTCTGGCAGCCACATAGGCTGAGAATTGTCTTGGGTGTTTTGTAGGGAGGCGGGTAGCCAGATCCATCTAAATACTCTGGTCCAGAGTTCACTTTCCATGTTCTGTTCTGTGCAGTTGGCCCTCAAAATAACCAAAGACTGAAAGGATTTTCTTTCTAAAAACACATGTTTATACTGAATATGTCTCTTGCCATTATTCCCTTAAATATGTAACAATAACACAGCATTAGGTATTATGAGCAATCTAAAGATGATTTCACATATACAGATTATGTAGGTTACATGCACATACAATTTCATAGAAAGAATGGCCTCTGAAGGACAGCTGAACCGTAGGAGACACCAGTGGTCTGAGAGATTGCCACCGAGGGAAAGAGGGGTGAGTCTGTGTCAACCTCAGAAGAGGAGGGAATGAAACACATAGCGAGCCCTGCCCAAGCCCTTATCCTTACTTTTACCCCATCCCTCCAAATAACTGCTCCCTGTATTCCTTTGTGGGGGGTGAAGGAATCAGAAGGAGCCCCAGAGTCTTGTTTGAAGGCAGAGGGAGAAACTCTCCTCTCGATGTAATCAGCCTACACTGAGCCCCGCTGTACGTCCAGTGTGGTTTCCCGCCCTCTGTACACACAGCTTCCAGAAGCTCAGCCACTTGGCCAAGCCTCACCGTTTCAAAAGCATGGGGCTGGATGGGACCAGGCCGATGGATGCCTTAGTTCCTGTCCTCAGCACGGGTTAAGGTAGGAACCAAACTCATCAAACTGATGACACACTGGACCAAGCCTCTTCCCTTCTGGTGTTTTCACTCACTTAAAAAATTACTGAAGATCGTTGGTAGAATATAATTGATGTACATTGATGTGCAAAAAGCCAATAGTAGGACAGGGGCTGGTGGCGCACGCCTTGAATCCCAGCACTCGGGAGGCAGAGGCAGGCGGATCTCCGTGAGTTCGAGGCCAGCCTGGTCTACAGAGTGATATCCAGGAAAGGTGCCAAGCTACACAGAGAAACCCTGTCTGGAAAAACAAAAAACAAAACAAAAAAACAAAAAAAAGCCAATAGTAGTTTCTAATTGGGAAAGGAATGCAGCCTTAGACAGAGGTACAAGGCTCCTTCAGGTGAGACCTCGTGCCTTAGTTTGTCTCCACAGGCTCGGTCTGACCCTTGAGAGTTGCATCCTTGTGTGTGTTCTTCCCATCAATGAAGATAACACTATCTGCTACTCCAAAGCTTTAATCTGTGGATGGATTAGCCGTGCCCACTGCTCTCTCACATCCCCAGAAACATCCAAGTGTGGGAGGGGCTGGAAGTGCAGGGGACTCCACTTTTACACACACAGGCAGGAGGGCTTCTGCCCTTCTCAAAACAGGGGCTCTGGCAGCCACAGACCTTCTGGTTGGACAGTGTTCCCTTGGCATGCCGCTGGCTAATGGCGCGGTTTGGGCGCATCCACGCCAGGGGTTCAGGGCCAGGCCTGCATCACTCCTGCTCACATTTCACCAGCTGGACCACAGCTGCACAGCCACATCTCAAGGCCTGAAAAATGTACCCAGATGTGTGTCCAAGCAGGGGAACGGGTTTTTCTTAAGGCCTTTGTCTTTGTATCGTGTTCTTGTTCTCTGGCCAGTCATTTGAGTGCTGAGAATTGTCAACGGAAGAAGGAATGAGAGGAATTTTCAGGAAGGAGTCCATACATATGTGTGTGTATGTATATATGTATATATATATACATGCATATATACTCACATATGTATACATGTATGTGTGTATGTATGTTGACAACACTCAGTGCTCAAATATAGTATGTGTGTGTGTGTGTGTGTGTGTGTGTGTGTGTGTGTGTGTGTGTGTGTGTGTAGAATGTGTACTGAACTGTATTGGGTCCTTTACCTATGGCTGTGTTTAACATGATAACAACCTTTTAACCATGCTGCATCTAGGTTTGAAGTGTGTCAGAAGTTGGTGCAGGATGGTTCCGTTCCTGATGGCCCCTGTAAGTCCACACACTAACCTTCTCCCCTTTCTTGTATGTCCCAGATTTCCATGGATGATGGTCCCAGCCTTTTCTTTCTGGTTGGAAGCGGCCAATGGCAGGTAGAGCTGGAGATGATGGTGTTACAGGTTGGTCTGGGGTTTGACAAGGGCTGTGACTATCTATATATGGTCATGTAGCCATCACTTCCTATGGCTATATATCTCACCAGGCTACCAAGGGTAATGTTCATCCTGCCCTTTTGGGTCTAGGAAGACATTGGTTTCCTATGATCGTCTGTTGGGGCTCAGGTGGTCCCTCACCTCCTCACAACTCCATGTCTGGTTCCTTGAGTTGTCTTGGGAGAATGATCTTCGCTATTGGTTCCCGGCTGATTCAGCTGGGACCTAGAGATTAGCTGCTCTAAGTGAGGAATCTCTCTGTCTCTCTCTTTCTCCCTCCCTCCCTCCCTCCCTCCCTCCCTCCCTCCCTCCTTCCTCTTATTTTTTTAATCTCTGCTTTAGAGTCCCGCAGATCCAGTTATGAAGTCTAGTCTGATCGTTTACTAGTTGTGTGGTCTGAGGCAAGTTACTTACCTTATTCCCTGCCAGGATGTACTTCACACACAAAACAAAAAGCAAGTGGTTTGTGGGGATGAAAGGGAATAACATAAGCAAAATACCTGGCTAGTGCGAGCACAGGGTAGGCACTCGGTAGAGTTGGAAAGGGCAAATGTTGTCACAGAGAGATGGCAAACTCAGTAATTAAATTATAAAGTCAATTTCACACACGTCACCCATCGAGCTGACAGATGTTTCTTCAAAGGTGATCATTCAAAGTGTGCACAGTGTTGGGAAGCAAAGTCACATACTAAGTCGGATGAAATCTTTCTGAAAGATGTCTTGTCTCTGATAATGTAAAACCTAAAAAAAAAAATATACTTTGTTAGAGCTGGGGAGATGGCTTGGTGGGCAAGGACACTTGTTCTGCAAACCTGAGTTCAAGTCCCCAGCACTCACATAGAAAGTTGTGCATGCCTGTAACCTCAGACTGGAAGGCAGAGACAGGAAGCTCCCCAGAGCTCACTGGCCAGCCAAGTCTAGCTAAAATGGTGGACTTCTGATCCAGTGAGGGAGCCTATCTGAAAACAATGAGGAGGAGGATGGCAGATGAGGACACCTGAGGCCCTGTTCTAGCCTCTGAGTGTATGCACATGGGCATCCACACCTGCGCACGCATGCGCACGCGCGCGCGCGCGCGCGCGCACACACACACACACACGCCTTATCTTTGGTCCAACAGTTTTAGTGATCTAAAAGAAATAATCAGACAAAGATGATTTACAAACATGTCCAAACAATTATTGTTAACAACGGTTAAAAACTGGAAGTAACAGCTATTGGGCAACCTGGAGTTAAAGAACTCTTGGAAGCCGGGCAGTGATGGTGCACGCCTTTAATCCCAGCACTCAGGAGGCAGAGGCAGGCAGATCTCTGTAAGTTCGAGGCCAGCCTGGGCTACAGAGTGAGTTCCAGGACAGGCTCCAAAGCTACACAGAGAAACCCTGTGTCGAAAAACCAAAAAAGAAGAAGAAGAAGAAGAAGAAGAAGAAGAAGAAGAAGAAGAAGAAGAAGAAGAAGAAGAAGAAGAAGAAGAAGAAGAAGAAGAAGAACTCTTGGAAACATATGATAAATAGATGGACCTGACTGGTACAGAAAGGTGACCACAGCACCCTAGGTAGAATTGTTTGCAAATGGGGTTTCTGTTCTGTATTTTTGAGAAACAATAAAAGAGAAAGAATATATGTTGAAATACCAACTTTGGTTATTTCTGGGTAATAGGTGTGAGAGAGATGCTCCTGCTTTCCCCTCAGGGTATGCTTGAGGAGTGACGAGTGAGAAATATCTAGATATTTAGAATAGAGGGGAGAGAAATAGAAACACAGGACAGCCTCAGGAGAACCTGGATCCTTATCCACCAGCCCCTTCTGTTTCTTCTAACGGGTCTTTCGAAGGAATGCCAAGGGGTGGAGCAAAGACCTCCCCTTAGCACAGCCGAGTGCAGACCCTTCCAAACACCTGGTAACCGTGCACGTGGTCAAGCAGTCCTCTAACGTAGCCCTGCTGGGTAAAGCAAGCTCAGATCTCACTAGGAAACCTTTGTGGGCCTCCACAAACAGGATTACAGGTGATAATATCCCCATCTTATTTTTCCTGTGTCTATAACGTTTCTACAATGAATATTGTAGATAGGGTCATCCTTGGCTGAAAATAGTAGAACTCTGAACTCCTGTGGGACAGCAGTTCAGCACTGCAGAACTGCTGTCTGAGATGTTCCTGGTGACTGCACCCCAGTTATCACAGCTTTACTCAACCCTGGCACCTCCAGTTGTCCCAACGCATTTGATCTCAGTCATATTTGCACTGTATCCCTGTACCCCAGTTAGCGTATGTGCCTCTAATCCCTACACAACCCATCACTGTATATACATTCAAAGAGAGAAGTGGGCAGGAAGGCTGCCCAAGGGGGAAAACAAGGACGCAAGTCCTAAGGCACACTTGGGTCCTGTGACCATATCTAGCTGGAAAGAAGGTGGGGGACAGTCTGGGAAACAGGACTGAGTCGGTCACCTCTGCAGCGTCTGCCACGGACTGCCCCTGATTTTCCCATCACTGAGATTGAAAAACCAGTCATTTCTTTATTCTTGACTCCTTCAATGCTTCTTCCTTCCCACCACCCTCCACCTACTCAGGCTGCCACCATCAGCAGATTCACACTGGCAGAGCCAAGGGGGTGAGGGGGAAACCTGAGAGGAGGCTGCAGCCTCCTCCGCGGTGGGAGTGGAGAGATGGGCAGCAAGCCACAGGACTGGAAATCAGCTTGTTTGTTCGCTTGACCTCATCTGGTCTCTCGAGGTTTGGGCTCTGGAAGTTTATCAGCAGAGACTTTTGCAGTTTCGATACTATTACTTTCTAGACTGTGCAGAGCTAGCCTGGGTTCTTCCATCCAGATAGCTTTGGTCTCACTTGGCCTTCCCGAATAAATGCTTGCCTGCAATCCCCACAAAGGCAACGCCTTAGGTTGCCTGGGTTCAAATCTTGACTGGCCAGACCCCTGTTACGTGTCCCTGGACCATATGCTTGTGTTTGTTTCCGACTCTGCAAAATGAGAATCCCAAGACTGAAGATTTCATAGGCTCCTGGTGAAAGACGGGATGAGTCAGTGTTTGTCAAGTGCTTAGGAGGTGCTTATCACATCGTGAGTGCTACAGAAATATTTGTTTAAAAAAATATATAAACACGAGAGACAAGAAATAGCCATAAGCTGTGTGTTTGAAGCTACCTCTCACTCCACACTTTTCTTTGTTCCCTGTTGGCAAAGCTCATGTCCTCTGTCGTAGGAAGGAAGTGGGTACATGGGAAGCCACAGGCATCTGTGAGAACTGGAATATCTGAAGGATCTCTTAGAGAGACAGATGCTATCACTGCCTTCACTAGAGATGGGGAAACTGAGGCCAGGGGAGAGGCAGATTTTTTTTTGTTTATTTTTGTTTTTCGAGACAGGGTTTCTCTGTGTAGCTTTGTGCCTTTCCTGGGACTCACTTGGTAGCCCAGGCTGGCCTCGAACTCACAGAGATCGGCGGTGGTGGCGCACGCCTTTAATCCCAGCACTCGGGAGGCAGAACCAGGAGAGGCAGATATTGACCACAGTCGCAAGCCAGTAGATGGTGGAGCTGAGATTCCCAGCTGGGCATGTGTGACTCCCAAGCCTGGACTGCCCACTTATTAAGGTGATGTTTCCCAGGCAGGTTTTGATAGGCTCCTAAGAGGTTCACATACGCATCTAATGCCCGGTTTAAAAGGATCTATTTCTTTTTACTCAACTTAGCAAGTCTAGAAGCTCAAGGCCAACTCTGGCCAGCTGCAATGATCAATAATTAACGTCAGGAATAGCTTACAGGTCCAAATTCCTCCCTGAGTGGCCGCAAAACTCCTGTCCACCCTTGGATCTGTGGGTGCCACCTCTGTCCAAGAGAAAGAACCCTTGCCCGCTCAGAGTCTTCTCGAGTGCCTGCGATCGATCGTATTTGAGCAAACCACAGGCATTCAAGGAGGCACCCTGGTTCTACCCCTTTAAGAAAAGAGAAAGAGCGAAATCGCGCAGCCCCACCCTACCCCACCCTGTGCCTGTGGGAGTTTGTGGACTTGAGATAGAGCCAAGATAAAAAGAATTAAAAACCAAACTGAACTTTCAAAAAACAAAACAGCAACAACAACAACAACAACAACAACAACAACAAAAACTTGTTGCCAGCTCGTAGGCGCTTCTACCCCAAGTTGCTGTGCTCCCGGGAGTCGTGAACCAGGGTCACCTTCGGGGCCCCATTTGGGCCTGCTCCCTAGCCCGGCTCCCTAGCACAGCCTAAGGGGAGACAGGCGTTCGCCTCCATCGGCTCCCACCTTCCCCCTCCAGCCACTCAGCGTTCCCCTTTTATACTGTTGGCTTCCTAATGGTTTGCCTCCTGCTGCCAGGGGGTGAGAGGGTGTAAATGCCCGCGGAGCAGCTGCTAGCTCTCCGGGGCGGATCCTGTGGGTGGGGCCGGCAGTAGGCAGGAGAGGCCAGGAGAGAGATTAGGTGAAACATTCGCCTGGGCCTTTTGGACACGGTCCAGTGTCTTTCAATGATTTCTTTGTGTGCTTTGGGTGCTGGGCTTGTTTGGCAGGGGGACGGGCACCCATTAGAAGATTTCACAATGATTTGCCATGTTACAGTTCTAAACATGTCAACTCATCATCGGGGTTAAATTTGTATTTTTACAGTCTCTTTAGACTCTCACACCGCCCTCCCCCTTTCCTCCCCCCCCCTCCCCATTACACTCTCCTCTCCCCGGAGAGCTTCAGGGAAAAGTACTCGAAGAGAATTAATCAAAATGACTATGTAATGCTCTAAAAATAATAAATGTCGTTATAGGCTGGATCCCTTTCAAGTTCGAGCTCATTCTGTAAGCTTGAAGATCCACATGTCAAGTTGCATGTATATTACTTTTTTATTAGGAGGAAGTGGCCTGTTGTGTAGAGACAGGTACATTGTGAAGACACATGGATGCTACAACTCTCCCAACACCAGGCTGTTTTTCAGCTTAAGTCATTAAGCAACGTGGTTGAGGAGGGGGCAAAGGGTGAATCCTGAACTCCGTACCCTCGCTTCATAAGCCACCCTTGCAAATTAGGATCTGCTACCTACGTGCTTGGAGCTCTGAACACAAGGGTAGCAGAGATCAGGGTCGGGATAGCTCCATGCCTTGCCTTCTCTCACCCCACCCACCGGACAGTACTGCGGCTGGGCAAAGGGGTTAGAAAATACTGAAGATGGATGATTAATTAGTGCGTTCAAACAGCCACAGCAGCAACAATCAAATGAACACGTAACTTTGTGGTTTTTTTGTGGTTGTTTTTGTTTTGTTTTTAGATAGATTCTCACTTGTGTAACCACCTGACATTGAACTTGACATCTTCCTGCCTCAGCCTCCCAAGTGCTGGGATGACAGCTGTGTAACTGCTGTTTTTTTTTTTTTTTTTTTATCATGGTTTCAAAATGCCTTCTGGGATAGTAACTCCAAAAGAATTCGAGCGTGCGTGTGCGTGTGCGTGTGAGTGTGTGTGTGTGTGTGTGTGTGTACTTGCAGGTGTGTGCACGTGTACTCACTCATTCTAGAGTGTGTGGAGGCCACAGGTTGACATCAGGGGCCTTCCTTAATTGCTTTCTAACAGATTTTGAGACAGGATCTCACGCTGAACCTGGAACTCACTGGTTTCTCCAGGCTGGCTAACTAGCCTGCCCCGGGATCCACCTACCTTCAGCGTCTCTGCTTCACCAGAGCCGGGATTCCAGATGTGTGCAGCCACACCTAGCTTCTGCATGGGTGCTGGGAATCTAAAATCTCATGCTTGCACAGCAAGGAATTTACCTACACAACCATCTCCTCAGCCTCCTCCCCATCCCAAGAATGGTTTTTTTTGGGGGGTCAGGGTGGGGGAAAGTATAGATGGGTCTTGTACTCTTAAGGCTTTTAAGCATGACTGGAATAAGGTCAGATCAGCCTTAAAGTGAGGCTGAGAAGGGAAATCTGTACTGGAGAGAAAAGGAGCTGAATCCTCCTTTACTTTCCTATTTTAACTGATATCAATTCTGTTTTTCCATGGGCCCTTCAGCCAGTCGATGCCCCCAAATATCCATGAGCAAGGGTCCTAACCTTCCACAGCCCATGGATCATTTATCTATGTCAGGCAGGGCTACTAGGTCAGGGTAGGAGTTAGGACTCCTGAGGCTTAACTGTGTATGTCATTTATGCCCAAGTTCAAGCCTGGCTGCTATGGGGCTAAGTCACTAGGCTATTTTCAGTCTAAGAAATCTTGTCCGGTCTGAGGTTGCTCCTTAGATAATTCCAGTGCCTTCATCCTCCAAGGAAAGGCTGATTGCAGTACTACAAAGTCCCAGCCTTCCTTAGCCAGCCTCCATAAATCACGGCTGACAGGAAAGACTGGAGGGTCATGGGTAATTGAATTCCAACCAACCTTCACACCTAATTCAAGTCAACCCTCTTTCCTGGATCAATCTGCTGTCAGAGCTGCTTAGTAACTATTGTTTGTAAATTCAAAGAAACCTTTTTTTTTTTTATTTTGAGGGCCTACTGTGCATTCGCTTAGTGAGAGGTGTAGCTACCATCTCACTTCACTCATTCACTCACTCACTCACTCACTCACTCACTCACTCACTCTTCTGTCCACACTCCCGCCAGAATCCAGACTTGCAGAGTTAACAGACAGTCGGGAGGGAAGTAAAGGTCATCTTGGGGTCAATCCTGGAAAGAAACCGTGTTCTCCGGACTCCCTGACTTCCCATCGTTGCCGGGAGATAGGTCCTTTACTGATGGAAATGCAGAAGCTGGTTTTGTGCCAGAGAACGTGTAAGAAAGCTTCCCTTTTCTCAAAGAAAAGTCAGCCCCCAGCTCCCCAAGACTCTCCAGTTCTCTCTCTGCCATATTTGATGTGGGATGTCGGGTGTGTTTTTCACCCTGTGGGTTTAAGGGTTCTCACCTGTGATGTGGAACAGGGTGTGTGCTTGGGGGTGGGGGAGGAGGGGTGCTGTCCTCACTCACTGAGCACTGCTTGGGAGGGTGTCGGGGAGCTCTAGGCCCCTCACACCTGTGGCATTACTGCTTATGACTCTCACTCTCTATTAGGACTCGGCAGCCCCAGGCCCCACGACTGGCCTGCCTGGAAACTAAACCTGAGGCAGACAGTGCTTATTCAAGAGTCGCGTTTCATGGAAGAGTCTCCTGACTTTATCGGTAAGCCTCTACGCCGCTCTCCTGTCTACTGAGAGCACGCATGGCCTGGATTCCGTTACCGGAACACAACTGTGGCGTTTCACATTTTCCAAAAAAAATATAGCTCTTACTTCCTCCTTCAAGAGGCTGCCTCACACTCCGACACTATTTCTCATTCTCAGACAGTTACAACCCGCCTCATGGGTGACTATGTCCCAGCCCTCCAACCCATAATGAATTGAGCACTGGACTGCTACAGATAATATTCTTGGCAGCAACAGGATTCGGAGCAATGAGTCAAGATTGTTGCAGAGGTTTGCTCAGGGGAAAAGAATTAATGTGACTGAATAATTTTTTGCTTTCTTGTTCTAATTCCAGGATGATAGGAGGCCCCTGCGATATAGCCAGTGGCCTGGGGAGCCTGAGAAGCCCGGAAAACTGTGTTTAGGTGGGAATGTTAATGGCATTATCCCTTGCTGCTGGGTAAGAGTCTGCTGTGGAGAGATAATTACCCAGGCGAAGATGAAGCATCATGGGAGCCTAATGCTGAGGCGGAGACCTCACTGTTTATTTTCCATGTTGCCGCATAATCGCCTTCACCATTTAACTTCATTAACATCTTGGCTAACCCGGGGCCACACAATTTGACTTAAAAGAGAGAAATGAAGTAACCCTGAACCTACGTGTAATTGTAAACAAAGTTACCGGAGATGTGGGTTAAGATGTTTTCACTGTTGCAGTGGGTGGCAAACGAGTCCCCCCATTTCCCGTACCCTTCCTTCTCCCTGAGAGATGGAAGTGAGGCCAGCCTTTGCTGACTGTTCACTGTAGGGCCATCCCTTGCATTGAGCATCACACAGATGCTCTCCTCCTTAGTCTCCATGGAGATCCCATCAGTTGTGAGTGGAGGAAACTGTGTCAGAAAGGTGAAGAAACTTGTCCGAGGTCCGACGGCTTGTGAGCAGGGGAGCAAGGGTTCCATCTGTGGCAGATCGATCCCAGCTGTTTCTAGAGAAATCACAGGACCACACTTGTTCCAGGATCTCAAGTCTGGTCTTCTAGACTCTACGGACGAGTCCAGGCATTTCATTACCGCTACAGCTGTCACTGCGGTCTTTATCAGAATGGCTGCCAAGTCTCCCATCCCACCTTCCTCCAGTTCTGTAGCTCTGTTTTATCGAGAAGGTATTTGCATTCAACCCTGTGTGGTCGCGACTAGGTTTCTTAAGTCATCCCCACAGGCCTTTGTGCTGGACAGGCTCCCGACCTGCTCTAGACGGGCTGTAAGTAATCACTGTCTCTTCAATCCAGGCTCCTTCTCCCCAGACTCATAAAAGCTACATCAGAAAACCTGAAAGGATGTTTCTGTGCACATGTTACCCTCTACCGAACTCAATAATTGTTAACACTTTCCCACATTTAAAGTTCTAATTTATTAATCCATTTTCCCCCAGACTATTTGAAAGTTTGTTCCCGAGATACCTCAGCGGGAATGCTTCGGCATGCATGCATCATACATCTCCAGAGAACATGGAACACATTACCATGTGACCACATCACCATCACAGACCTAAGAAAATTAGCTGCTGTTCCTTGATTTTGTCTACCCAGCAACCCCCACCCCCACCCCATGTGTGTGTGTGTGTGTGTGTGTGTGTGTGTGTGTGTGTGTAGTGTGTGTGTGTGTGTGTGTGTGTGTGTGTGTGTGTGTGTGTGTTCGCACTCACGCATGCGCGCATGTTTCTGAGTCTGAGTGCAGGGGCACACATGTTGGTCCTCAGCTTCTACCTCCTTGAGACAGAGCCTCCTGTTCATTGATGCACATGTGGCTAGCTGGCCCACAAGATCCAGGACTGCTCCGGTCTCCATCTCCCATTTTGCCTTAGGAAGCCTGAGATTACAGGTGAGCTACCATGTCCAGCCTTACATGGGTCCCGGGAATCCAAGCTTGGGAGCTCACGCTTGAGCAGCACGTACTTTTCCCACTGAGCCGTCTCCCCAGCCCCAGCGGTCACTTGTAACTGTCATTTCTTCTATAGATAGCCTCTTGTTTTGTTTGTTTTTTAATGTGAGCAAGCTTCACATGTCGTGTTCATAGTAATGCTTTTTAGTCATTTTTAACCCAGAACATACTACCATACTACCCCCCCCCCCCCCCGCCCCGCCCCCGCCCTTGTTTAGTTTTTGGATAGCTGAATTGTTTCCTATCCCTAAGGGTCTCCTCTGCTCCTGTCTGTTCTCAGTTAGCATCTTAGCAAGATGGGGAGGTATGGCTCCAGAATTTCTACTCCGGGCCACTTCAGAGGGAATAAAGTCCGTGAGGAGTGGGAGCGATCATTTTTCCCCTGACAAAAACTGAGCCTAGATTGTTGATTTGTTTGTCAGGGCTGCTGCCATGAGGCAGTCAAGGAGGTGACACGTGGGACCGGTGGATGGTAGAGACAGAACAAACTGTCTAGGCTCAGACCTCGCCTTGCCTCTTCCAAGACGGGTGGCCTTGGAGAAGTTACTTAAGAGCTCCATTACTTGGCTTTATCGTCTGTAAACTGGTGATGTAGTCCTATGAAATCCAACTCACAGAGTTGTACTATAAAGAAAAAAAAGAGGAGAGGGAATACCACCACGAACAATGCTGTCCACATGTGGTGGCCATCATGACCCTCACCACTGTGGATCTGTTGGTGTTCAGCTTCCGCCTGCTGTCCACTTCCTCTTCACATCACTTCCTGGAACCGGGTGGGGCCTCTGGCCGTTCCAACGGCTTTATCACCTTTGACTGTGAGTTCAGTTTACTCCCCAGGCCTGGGGAGCTCCGGGTGAGTTGTCTCAAGACCACATGCGCTGTCTCCTCCAAGTACCCCTGCGGAAGTTTTCCACTTCAAGTCTATTCTTCTTTCCCCAAATCCATCCAATTCTATTTTCTTCTCTTAGGTTGGATGCCCAGGTTCACTTCCTTGCTTTGGCATGCTGAAACTTATATTCATCCTCAGACTTAAGATGCAAATAAATCTGTCGTTTGTGGTACAGGAACACTGGTCTATTTAAATGATCCTTAACACTTCTAAGTCCCCTCATCTGTCCATTCATCCATCTGCAGCCCATCAGCAACACACTTTTGACCCTCCCTCCCTCCGGAGAAGCCAGAGCTGGGGATGTAGACAGTGGTGAGCAGACAGGATCCCAGCTTTAGGACAAGAACCAGCCAGTCACCCAGAGCGAGCCTGAGTCAAGGTCTTGAAATTCCCTGTACCCTAACCACACATGGGAATTCTGGGAGAGTGTTGGGAGAGAATGGGTCTGTTCTTCATGGTTCTGAGATGCTGACCATAAGGGTACCACTGCAGTAGTTAGACTCAGTCCTTGCTCACCTCTACAGCCTTGAAACACTTCTAGAATCATGTCCATGAAACTGTATGTGTTTTATTAAAGTAAGTGTCTCAGGCCAGCACGATGGCTTTCCAGGCCAGCAAGATGGCTTTCCAGGTGAAGACATTTGCTGCGCAACCAACAACCCGAGTTCCCTGCCTGAACCCACGCAAAAGTGGAAGGAACTGACCCTATAACATTGCCCTCTGACATCCACATGTACATTATTGACATAGGCAGCACCTCCCCCACGTCATGCACATACACACACACACACACACACACACACACACACACACACACACACATAGAAGTAGACTTTAAAATGTAAATAAAGTAAGTATCATCTACAGAAGTCTTCCTCTGAAGGACTGGAATAACAGTACGGCCTTCTAGGGTTGTGACAAACACCAACTGAGTCACACCAATAACTTCTGAGAACGCAGCAGTAAGTGTGGCAACCATAAATAGGATGTGCGGAGGTGAGGATGGAGTCAAAAGAGAAAGCCTCAGTGCAGGTGAGCTTTGAGAGGTGCGGAGGGGGAAAGGCAGGTGTATGGGGCCTGGCGCAGGGAGAAAACCAGGCAAGGTTCCCTTGAGGAAGCTGTGGAGAAGGCAAAGGGAAGTCAAAGGCCAACTGTGGCTGCTTTATAATCTAAAATAAATAGAACAGCAAAAAAAAAAAAAAAAAAAAAAAAAAAAAAAAAAAATGTCTTCCACTACTTCCTTTATTCTGAGCTCTGGACTCTGAGAAGCCAGTTCAGGAGTCAATGCAATCATCAGGTGTGTATTGGCACACAGACCCAACAGGGGCCTGACTCTTTAGGGGTGTCTAGTGTCTGTGTATCTTGTGTGACCAGTTTATTCTAAAACAGAAGTTCTCAGCCTGTGGGTTGAGACCCCTTGGGGGTCAAATGACGCTTTCACAGGAGTCGCCTAAGACCATCAGAAAACACAGATGTGGTGATATTTTGTTTGTGCTCTAACAAATAAAGCTTGCCTGGAGATCAGAGTGCAGAGCTCACCACTAGTTAGCCATAGAGGCCAGGCAGGGGTGGCACACACCTTTAATCCCAGCACTTGAGAGGGGGAAACAGGAAGTGATATGGCTAGGTGGAGACAGGAGCTCCTCCCTTTCAGGCTGAGGATTCCTAAAGGTAAGAAGTCTTTCTAGTGGCTGGCTGCTCTGCTTCTCTGATCTTTCAGCTTTCACCCTCATATCTGACTCCAGATTTTTATTATTAAGACCATTTAGATTTCACACTACACACAGATATTTACATGATGATTCATAACAGCAGCAAAATTACAGTTATGAAGTAGCAATGAAATAATTTTATGGTTGGGGGCCACCACAACGTGAAGAACTGTGTTAAAGGGTTGCAGCATTAGACAGGTTGAGAATCACTGCTCTAGATTCCCTGTGAGCAGCCTGGGAGCCAAAGGCAGATCTCACAGCAGAGCAAAAGTCAGAATGTCCCTGTTGCTGTGAGACGCTCCAGCTTCTGAGTTCAGATTCTGCTCTTGTCACACCCCCCAGTGGGTGAAGCGGTCACTCTTTTCCTCACCGTGTAGAGATGGGCGACAGAAAGAGAGGTGGTTAATCTCAGTTGTCTCCTTGATTAGACTGAGACACACCCAGGAGACTGTCAAGGCACATCTCTGCCTGCCATGATGTTTCCAGAGATGATAGATGGGGGTGGGGGGTGTTTCCTGACCAATGAATGTATCAACCCTTTGATTCATATGTGCTGGCATAGTTTAAAGATGGTACCAGACTGGGCAGTTAAGAGACCCTGAGTTCAGTTCCTAGTACCCTGGTTAGGAGGCTTACAACCACCTGTAACTCTAGTTCCAGGGGATCTAACACCCTCTTCTGACTTCCCAAACATGGGGCACCCACCCACAGGTCACACACACACACCCCAAATAAAGATGATACAATGTTGGAGGTGAGGCTCAGTGAGAGAAAGTAGGTTACCAGGGCGGGTCCTTGGGGGTCTATGCTGTGCCCTGATCCATTACTTTCTCTTGGCTTCTGAGCCATGCTTGGCGTCTAAACTGTGTTCTGGCTCATTCCTTTCTCCTTGCTTCTGAGCCACCACAGGGTAGACGACTCTGTTCCACCATGCTGTCCCTGTCATGACGGAATGAAATCTCTGAAACTGTGAGCCGGAAAGAGCTCTTTCCTCCCTTGGGTTATTTGCTGGGGTACGTTGTCATGGTGATGAGAAAAGTAGCTGACACCGTGAATTGCCGGGAGCTGGTGCGATGGCCGCTGCTGTTACTGTAGGTAATGAGCTGTCCCGAATCTCTGACCCAGGAGTCTTACGTCATCTATCTTGTTCATCAAACCGTGGCTTGGAAGTAGAGTGGTCTCGGCTGGGGTAACCTACTTCATGTTATTTAGGGGGAATGAATGGCCTTTTGCTGTACGATCCCAGCACGTGGACGAGGAGCTGGCTGCAGGCTGGAGGAGGCCTTCGATCTGTGAAAATTCTCAGATTTCTTCGTTGAGCATGTCCTTTTCACCCTGACAGTATTAGTTACATCTGCAGCACTGTGGGAGGAAGGATTTCTTTCGGCTCCTCGTTTCAGAGCAGCTGGGTTCAGGGCAGTGGAAGAGGATATGGTAGCTGTTCACATCATGGTGAACAGGAAGCAGAGAGTGACCAGAACCAGGGGCCAGCTACAACCTTCAGCAGTGCACCTCTACTGCCTCTACCGGCTACAGGCAACTTCTGAAGTTGCCCCAGACTCCCCAAAAGTGCCACTAGCTGGCAAATAAAAGTTCGAAACATGAGCCTCTGTGGGCACCAATCCTTCTCTCTCAAACTGTCTCCATCTTTCACTCTTAAAGGACTTCTAGGAAGAATCTAAAAGGAGAAGAAAAAAGGCAAATTAAACATCACACTGAACAGCACAATTTTATTTTCTAAATGAACAGTTAAAATTCACAACAGATGCTATTTTGAAAGTTTTTTCAAAAAAATAGGTGACAGTCGTGATTTGTATTTGCAGGTTACATGGTTATATTTTCCCAGCCTTCTACTCCTTGGCCACCTGTGGGGGTCCACAGAGACTCTCTAGTGAGACCTTACTCAGAATCAGAGAATCTGGGCTTGCTTTGTCCAGTAGGGCTGCATAATGGGATGATTTGGCCACGGGCGTGTTTACCAGGTGTTTTGAATTGTCTACACTTGGCTGTATGTTGTGCTTTGATCTTGTAAGGGGGAGGTCTTTTGCCTCTCCCCTGGGCATGGTCTAAAAAGCTCTTTTGAATAAACCTCTGGGCGACTGGGTATTGACCCAGGGCCCTCCTGAAGCTATCCTGTGTTGCTGTTTTTCTTATTGTCTCTTTCTATCTTTCTACCAAATATTTTCTCATTCCTCTCTCCTGCCCCCCAGAAACCTTCAACAGGTCGGAGCTGGATTCTGGCAGACTCCCATGGCCACCTAAACATACAAAGTTGTCTGTGTCACTAGTATCCAGCACAGAGGCATGGCTGGGTGACACAGGTTGGACCTGCTATATAGCATTTGGGGACATAGGAACACACTGCTATGGTTTAAAAAAAAAATCATTTGAAACTAGCGTGGTTGTTGATGTATGAGTCAGTGGAGTGAGCTCTGGCAGAAAAGGGGTGTCAGCTGGAGCCCCACTCTCGTGGCAACACTCTCAGGGGGACTGAAGTGGGAGGAGGCAGAGCTGAGATGCCAAGATGGCTTTCTCAGTGTAAGGCAGAAATGCACACTCATCTCTGGACCACTCACAACACCCTGCCTCCCTGGAGATCAGAAGTTAGAAGCAGTCAACAGCATTTAAAAATGACAGCAACAATAAGCCCACATTCTGAACCTTTTTTTTTTTTAATTTCAAAAGTTACACATAAGCATTCTAGAAATATAGAAAATGAAACACACAAAATGCAAGACATGGGATTGTGACTCAGATACTAATACTTAGTTGCACATCCAGGTTTATTGAACCAATGTATACTTAAATTTTAGACACACATGTAAATACATATATATATGGATATGGAGACATTACATGTTTTTATGCTATCTTCTTGTATGTTATCTTCTTACCTCTGCATACACCATCCTGTGACCAAAGATTGTAGATCCACAGGCAGCCTAGTTTTAAATGGTGACCGGGTTTTTGCTGTTTGGATGGTTCTATATTATTTACCCTCCTGGAGCTTTGATCCAGTTCATCTGTTTTCTTCTCTCTTATTCTTAGGAACACTGCTGCAACAGATTCTCTGGCTCTACAATTGGAGATACTTCTCAGCTATGTTCTTGAATAAGCTTCCAGAAAGAGAATTTTTTAGGTCAAATAGTGTGCATATGTTTAATGCCAAAATCCTATTGCAACCATGCCCCCCAATGTCTTAATCTATAGGACCATCACAATCAGATAGGATTTTTGAGCTGAGTTTTAGACCATGCTCCATTCTGAGGAAGGGTTTGAGAATCATCTGCTGCTAAGACTCTCAGGCTGGCTCCATTTGTGGGCCGAAGGAAAAAAATCACTGTTGCCCATGTGTGGCTCTTCTTTGATGGTGTGGCCTGGCAGTTCTATCCAAAGGGAAGGAGTGTCCTTCAGTCATAACATACACAGATGTTGAAAACAATCAAGACCAATAGTTTTCAAACTCTCAGGGAGGAAAACCCAGTGTAAGAACGTAGGGTCAAGGGTCAAAACAACAGGTTGGCTGAGGTAAGCGTATTCAGTACTCAGGGCTGTAGAACAGATAACTGCAGTTCTATGTCACCGGGCATCCCACCAGAGTTTGGCCAGGTCCTCTGAGGCTGCAATGAAGTTATCAGGCACTGCTGAGGCTCATCTGGCACTTGGTGACAGAGAGATGTTGCTTCCAAGTCAGTTAGCACGCTGTCATATTCTGTCTCATTTCAGCGTAGGACAGTAGAAGTCTGAGTTCTCAAAGTGATCAGAGAGACAGAGCCTCTGGATTGCATCTTGCATAATGTGAAGGAATCACAATGGAGTAAAATTCCAGATGTTTCCCATGTTCTAAAGCAAGTCACGGGGCCTCGCTACACACAAGGGGAGGGAATTATGCAAGGGCGTGAATTCCAGGGCACAAGGATCGTAAGGGCACCTTAAAGTCTGGTTCATCATAATAAACCACTAGAAGCCTCGCCCCTTAAAGTGTTTGGGGCGTTTTCCCAGCCTGAATAACCAGGAAAGCCAAAAACTCAGGAAAATGTAAAATCTGAAACTCATTGACTGAAGACTAGTCATTTCCGGTCTCTTAAGTGGAGGTGAATAACCCACCATTGTGAGACCATGTTTGGCTGGAGGTAAATGTGGCGTCTTCAAAGGTGTGCTCCCAAGCATGTGTTTTATGTTTTCTTGGGAGTCAGTTCCACTTCCCTGATGACTAAGTCATTTCCTCCCGACTCTGTCTCGTGGAATGAGGTGGCATCTCCAAACCCATGTCATAATGACCACATTGGAGACATTTTTCCATGTGAAGTTCTGTGAGCTCTTCTTACGCTTTAATTACTGTGTCTCCCCAAGACCAAGCCTCGGGTCGCCACGGCTCCTTAAAATTTTAAAACAGGCAAATGGCAGCAGTCAGGTAGAGCTGTTCTTTAAGATTGTATGAATGGAACTGAGAGTGTGGCTCGGTTTATAGAGTGCCTGCCTGGTGTACACGAAGCCCTGGGTTCCCTTCCCAGCACGGTATCAAAGCTGGTGCCGTGTACCCAGGTAGACTCCTTGGCACTTGAGAGGTGGCGGCAGCAGGATCAGGACTTCAAGGCCATCCTCTTTGGTCATGCAGAGAATTAGAGACGAGCCTGGGATACGTGACACTTGATCTCAAAACTTATGATTAGGCTGCTGACACGGTCCATTGCCTCCAAGTCTGACAACCCGAGTTTAGTCCCCAGAAAAGACATGGTAGAAGGCAAGTGGCCCTCCGGCCTCCACTCAGGCGTGATGGCACATACTTTATGTCCAAACAAATACATGCAAAGAAAATATTAGCAGGGCATTGCTGGCGCATGCATTTAATTCCAGCATTTGGGAGGCAGAGGCAGGCAGATCTGTGAGTTCGAGGCCAGTCTGGTCTACAAACCAAGTTCTAGGACATCCAGGACTGTTACACACAGAAACCCTGTCTGAAAAAACAAAAAAGCAAAACAAAACAATACAATAACAAAAAATGATCATGTGAATTGTGTTGTTAAAAGGGATCCCTACCCCTGTTGATATCCATATCATCCTCTTATCTAAGCCTGTAGCAATATTTATGTTCTGTACTTTACTGCCTCCTTGTAAATAACTATAATCCAACATTTCCTCAGGAAATCCTTAAGACTCCATCAGACCCTTGGAGGAGAGAATAGGTAGGGGACAGGGTTCTTGCTACATTTTTCTTTCCAAGAGAATCTTTTAAATGACCAATAGTTAGAGCCAAACGAACCATGAAAGTTGTGGAGGGTGGTGAATGGCAGGTGGGAGCTGTTGTCACTCGGCAAATACTGCAGAAGTCCCTGTAAGGTTTGGGTTCTATGGAACTGATTCATTAGTTAAATCATCCTCTTCCACAGGAAAAGCAGTGAAGGTTTCTGTTTTTTGTTTCTGCTTCGTGTGTGTGTGTGTGTGTGTGTGTGTGTGTGTGTGTGTGTGTGTGTGTGCACAAGTAAGTGAAGTTGATGATGGTGATTCAAGGTATTTCCCGGTAGTGTTTGGAGCCTCTCTGGGACTCTCCACCCACCAGCTTCCAGTTCCTCTGGTCTCCAAAGAAAAGAAGCCTGACCACAGCCTGAAAAGAATTGAGTCTCCAGGCAGGTAGAGCAGGTGGCTAGGTCAGAAGCGGCCCGTGGGGCTGTTTAGGGTCATGTGTCTTTCTTTATCTGGAGAGAGAAAAGAGTAACGAAGTCGGAGAGACAAGGAGCTTAGATGGAAAAGTTCCTTGGGCCAGGAATCGGGCAGAGGAGCTAGGAACCTGGGGTCAAGCCTGGAGTATTCAAAGACTTTGTTAGTAAAGTCCCACGTGCTTCTCCACTCCCACCAGTGGTACCGGGGATTAAGTAGGCCCCCACACACATGCTAGGCCATCGCTGTCCCACAGGTTTATCTACCAAGTCCTTTTTCTTGCTTCCTCGTAAGCGTGTCAGATGTTGGCAT
The DNA here is from genome assembly GCF_007827085.1 of Peromyscus californicus insignis. Lineage (NCBI taxonomy): Eukaryota > Metazoa > Chordata > Mammalia > Rodentia > Cricetidae > Peromyscus > Peromyscus californicus. The sequence goes on along the minus strand of NW_026294424.1, from coordinate 58,418,651 downwards.
TCGTTGGTTTGAGTTTTGCAGGCGTGTTCTCACCTCTCATCCTAAGGATGTTAACTTTATTTAAGGACTATGAGCTCATATGGCTGACTCTTAACTAATGAAATCTGCAAAAGCCCTTGTATTAGTCTGTTTTCTGTGGCTATAACAAAATATCCAAGACTAGGTAACTTTTAAAGGAAAGAAAAATGTTGGATGCACGGTTCTGGTGGGTGGGAGGTTCAGAGGCATGATGGCCTCTCTGGCAAGGGCCTCATCACCATGGTAGGAGGTGGAATGGCAGGCACATGCAGTAGAGACACACACACACAGAGGCAGCCTCAATTTACAGCGACCTGCTACCATGATAACTAACCCGTCTCATGAAAATGTGGATTTACTGGCTGCCGGAATAGCATGTATTCCCCTTCACAAACCAATCACCACTTAAGGATCCAACATCCCAGCACCACCACCATGTCAATCAAAGCTCAGCATCAGTTTCAGAGGGGGCAAACCATACTCAAGGTCATCATCTGAGGTTCCTGGTGACTGTGAATGGGATGGAAGGTTTTAACTCAATACAGGCAGAACATAGGGAAATCCACACAAACACACACAGTTAAATCAATTAACTGATTAAATGTCGTCTCCATGCTCTAATGTGTTAGACATGGAAACAAAGCCAATGGCGTTACACTTAGGAAAGGAGCTCACCAGAAATAGTCAACTTCTCTAGATTTTTCCAAGCTGGCACACCTCGCCTTAACCAGTAAGCTCCGCCCTCCTGCTGACCTTGGTCTCTCAGTCATCCCTTTCCTTCAGTCTCCTTTCTTACATGCTAGCAGGGACAAGGGAGACTTATGTGGTTGTATCTTGTGCCTCGTCACCTGTAGACAGAATTCTTCGTTATCTCTTGTTTGGAGACTAGGACTCTGACCTCACTAGTGTCCAGGGCCAAACAGATAGAGTGCCCCTGACATGCATTTGACAGGGCTGGCCAGGAGCCGTGGTGAGGACTGGAAAATCAGGGCCCCTGAGCTTCCTGAGCATAGGAATGGAAGAAGGCACCAGGGACATGGTGACCTTGGATCACTGGTCTAATGGTTAATTAGTCCCTCTTCCCTTTAGCTGAGAAGTTACAAAAATTGCCTTCATCATGTATCAGAAGATGCCATGAGCCATGTTTGGTTTGTTTTACAAACTCTTCCACTACTGTATCCCTGGCTGACCTAGAACTTATTTGTTAAGTAGACCAGGCTGGCCTTGAACTCACTATGTAGATCTGCTGGCCTCTGTCTCCTAAGTGCTGGAACTAAAGGCATAAGCCACCTTACCTAGCTAGGCCATGTTTTGACCAATCAAGCAAGAATCTTCATGATTTAGAACAGGAGCAGTCTCAGGCTTACTCACATCAGGCTCAAGTGTACATTTGGTAACTCAAGTTACCATTTGGTAACTGCAGAACTTCCTATAACTGACCCAGAGTCTTTTAATGTCCCCTGACACCCACACTGATGACTAACAGAGGTGCCAATGGACTGAAGTTTGGTGTACTTGGGTTATTCCAGTAAGCTCTGTCTTTGTGGGTGAGTCACTTTTTCCAGGCGACAGGCCTCTTTTCCTGTTACTCTCCAAGATGGGGTGTCTAGCTATGGGGAAGGCTCAAGACCTTTGGATCATTAGGAGAGAGAGAGGTCCCTTGAGCTGTCCTGACCCATAGATATGACCCTCTTGACATTTGTGGAGTAGCTGGGCTGGTGTTAGCCCATGCTCTGTGGAGGAAGCTCACTGCTGAGGTAGCTCTCTTGGCCACTGGGTAGGGCTAATTGTCCTCCTTGATGACTCAAGCCCATCTTGAGCCCTTGATGGATGGTACTCTGGACTTTCTGGAATCTGGTAGACTTTTTTTTCCAGGCTCAACTGTCAAGGAACCGGTCATGTGCATTGTATGACCATAATTTTCCACATAAGCCTAGGGATTAGGCACTGACAGATCTCTCAATCTGCTGGCCTGGGACTTGGTTGTTCTGTTCTGAATTTCTCCACCCACCCTTTAGTTATTCTCAGTTGTTTCCTCTTGATTAGGACAGAAAATTGAGAATGGTGTAAAGGTGACCGATGGTCTCTGATTCCTGATGGCTCAGCTTACACTTTTCAAGTTTAAGGTAGCTCAAGAGCAACACACATTCAGTAGAAACCCTATCACCAGCTTTGAATTTTGTTCTTGTGCTGGGATAGCAGTGTGTTATGTGATACTCCAGTGATGAAGGACCAAGGGCGGTGTCAGCCTGCTGCATCCCAGCCTGCATCCCAGCCGCCAAGCAATCCAAGGCGATGGATGCTCCACTGATGCTCAGTCAGATGTTTAATAGCTTAAGTATGATCGATGCATTTCTGAAGGTAGAAAACTTAAGGATATTCTCTACCTACGATCTTTTCAGCTTCCGGAGGATTCATTGGGATATCGTCCCACGGTAAGTCAAGGCGCACCTGCCTTGCTACACTGCCCCACACACTCAGCTCTCTGCATAAGGGGATGAGACGGATCCTCAAATTGCATCACAAGTTTATACACACAACTCTTGAGAGAAAGTCTCTTTGCTCCCATTTCACCCGCAATATTGCTGTTTGACTATGTGGTCCGTGATATTGGAGATGAGGCGTGTGGATAGACATGGTAAAGAGAAGCCAAATCACGTGAGAAGCGTCAGATCCTAGAGCAGTCCTCTCCAGCAGAGCTTTCTAAATAGTGGTCTCTCTCCACCATGGCAGCCATTAACCACATGCGTCTCTTGAGAACTTGAAGCATGACGCATGCCTCTACAGAGCTGAAATTGTAATTTAATTTTAATCATTTACAGTTAAATTCAAATGACACTTGGGACCACACGCCACTCATATGGTAGCTACGATATTGGATAATACAGCTGTCTCTCTTTTATGGGGAACTTTTGGTTGTGGGATTACAACAGAAATGTATTAATTCAATACTAGTCATGCAATTTAAATACTCGGTTGCTTTGTTTGTTTGTTTATTCATTTTGCAGTGGTTAGGATTGAACCCAGGGCTTTGTGTCTGCTAGGCACTGAGCTACCTCCTTAGCCCTGAACATTTTAATTAATACGTTGTACATCAATTCAGGAGCAAGCTGATGACTATCACACTTTTGAAGTAATGGTGAACAAAAACAATGTTTGGGGTATCTGCCAGAATGTAACACAATATGAGAACATCTTATATATATTGATGATTAAGTCATGTATACCATCTGGCAGCGGTGGTGCACACCTTGAATCCCAGCACTCAGGAGGCAGAGGCAGGATCTCTGTGAGTTCCAGGTCAGCCTGGACTACAGAGTGAGTTAGTTCCAGGACAGTCAGGGCTACACAGAGAAACTGTTCCAAAAAACAAAACAAAAAATCATGTGTACCACTAATGTTAGTATGGTTTGGGTTTGGCTAGAATTTAGTGAAAATAAATATGCAGCTGTTTTCCTTAAAGTTCACATACTTCCTGAACTCTTTCACAGACCTGTTGAGGATATATGCACCTAAGCTTGAAGAAGAAGAAAAAAAAAAAATCCGTGCTCTAGGCTTGTGTAAAGAAGACAGGTTGACAAATAAGGTTAATTTGCACAAGAAATACTTACAGAATGCCTACTGCATGCCAGATACTATTCTAGACACAGGGCAACAGTTCTGAATGAGGCAGGCAAGGTTGGAACACCCCACAAGCACATGTACTTCAGCGGAAGAGCAAGACATTGAACGAAGTACTTGAGAACCTCAGGCTGCAGTAAACGCTGTGAAGAAAGCATGTAGAGAGTTGATGGAGAGAGGCTCAGGGAAGGGACTGCTTTAGATTGGATAACTAGCCAGGTTTAAAGGAAGTGACATTTGAGTTGAGGCTAACTCAAAAAAAGGAGCCAGACACATGAAGTGTGAGGGCATGCCCACAGCTGAAGTGCCCAAAGCACACGGGGTGGGTGTGATGGAGCGGTGTCACAGGAAGAAGACAGAAGAAGGTAGAGGACAGGGAGGTAGGTGCAGGAGTCAGAGCCGGAGCCCTGGATCCGAGAGTTGTGTTTTCAGAAGGGCAGGGAATTCAGATTTCATTTGAAGTCCAATTGCTGCAAAAGGTAAGAATCCTGTAAGAACGGAAAGTGGGAGCAGGAAGCTTCCTGCAGGGAGCTGTTGTGGTTAACGGAGGGTGGTAAGGGTGGCTGGTGGTAAGGGCGGCTGGTGACTCGGCAGGTGGTACTGCAGAGAGAAAAGTGAAAGACTTAGGACTCTTCCCTAAGGCAACTGACATGTCACGTGGAGTCCCAGGAACAACGTGGGAAAGAGTCACTTATATGAGAGGGGCGGGGGTGGCAAAGTCAAGACTTGCACTCTGGTGTTGGGCATCAAAGTGGAGCTACTTAGATGTAGGAATTTGAAGCTCCATGGAAGGAGAACAGAAAGGACTAGATGTGAGCCCTAGGGGAACTGAGTGAGGACCTAACCACTGAAGATTTATTGATCACCTAATCCTAGCCTGAACCTTCAGGTCAGTGTGTTTCCAAGGGCAAAGCTCTGCAGCCCCTAGCAGCCCCTAGCAGCCCCTAGCAGCCCCTCTCCAGACCCGGGAAACTGTTGGTGTTGAGGTGATGACCCCACACAGACCTCGGATTACAACACTCTTTGCAAGGCTTCATTAGCAGACATTTCCATCACTATTACCACAGCCACGCTTCTTCTTCGCTGAGTCCAACCTCTTTTAATCTCCTACCTGTATTTGGATAATTCCCCCAATTTGTGAGTCCCACCTTCCTCTATAGATCTCCGGGAAGCCATCCTATGGGATAATCTGAGGTCTTCTTCCTCAGAACCTGTTCTCCACACCTGACTAGACAGTCTTCCTAGGAGAGTCTGTAAGACAGCTTTAGCAAATTCTTTTGCTGCTTGCCCAGTGGTACTTGAGTTTCCCAGGAAACAGACTCCCTGACAGAAATTTGTGTGTAGGAGTTTTTATTTATTTATTTATCTATTTGTTTTTCTTTTTTTTTTTTTTTTAGGAATTCCTCTGGGATGGTCATCTGTGAAAGTGAAGAATTCAGGCCAGGGCAAAGGGAGGTCTTGAATTGTGATACAGTCCAGGAGATCCCTCACCTGATCTCCCAGGAGCTCTCAAGTTTGGTGCTGAGGGATATCTTTCTGTATACCATTCCCATTGGTTACTAAATAAGCTGCTTTGGCCTATGGCAAGGCAGCTTAGAGGCAGGCAGGAAATCCAAGGAGAGAGACAGGAAAGAGAAAGGCAGAGTGAGTCTAGAGAGAGACGCCAGCCTGCTGCCCAAGGAACAATGTACCAGTAGACTAGCAAGGTAAGCCGCGGAACATGTGGCAAAACATAGATTAATAGAAATGTGTTAACTTAAGATATAAGAGCTAGCTAGCAAGAGGCCTGCCATAGACCATACAGTTTCTAAATAATATTAAGCCTCAGAGTGATTATTTTATAAGTGGCTGTGAGATTGCTTGACTGGGTAGAACCAGAGAAAACTTTTGACTACAGCTGGGGGAAGGGGGGGGAGGGGACACGGGGGGGGGGGGGACGGGGGGGGGGGGATGGTGAGGGTGTACCTCAGAGTTGCCCTGAATGTACCAAGGGATTTCAGAACTTTTTAGTTACAGTCTTACTTACTTTAACTGTTTTTATGACCAAAGCAACTTAAGAGAGAAGGCATTTGCTTTGACTCACAGATTGAGGGAAATCCATCACCAGGTGGATGTCTGGGAGACTGGAGCTTGAGGCAGTTGGTTACATTGTATCTGTCATCTGGCAACAGAAAACAATGTTTGCTCATCTAGTTTATTTTCTCTTTACTCAGTCCAGGACCCAAGTACATAGAACGGTGCCACCCGAATTGGATCTTCTCAATTGATAAGCAGATAAATCCCAGGTTTGCTCAAAATCTAACCTAATCTATATAACCCCTCAGAGGCATGTGCTGTGGGATGTTCTGTATGTCAAATGTGTTGCTCTGATTGGTTAATAAATAAAACACTGATTGGCCAGTAGCCAGGCACGCAGTATAGGCGGGACAAGGAGAGAGGAGAATTCTGGGAAGTGGAAGGCTGAGTCAGAGAGACACTGCCAGCTGCCGCCATGGAAAGTGAGATGTAAGGTACCACCAGTAAGCCACAAGCCACGTGGCAACTTATAGATGAATAGAAATGGGTTAATTTAAGATGTTAGAACTAGATAACAAGAAGCCTGCTGCGGCCATACAGTTTGTAAGCAACACACAGTCTCCGTGTGTTTACTTGGTTGGGTCTGAGCGGCTGTGAGACTGGCGGGTGAAAGAGATTTGTCCTGACTGTGGGCCAGGCAAGACCAAAAAAACTCTAGCTACAGGCATGCCTGGAAGCTTGTCTCTGGGTGATTTTAGATTCCATCAAGCTGTCAATCAATATTAGCTGTCACTTCACATCTAGTCCTTATTAAACACAGATTGACTCAAAGAAGACACATGTCCCGGACAAGGTAACTTCCTTGGGCTGAGAGCAATTCCTGGTGGGGGATGCAGCTAAAAGTGGTCAGCCACCAAAATAAAAAAGACACTGGACTTCTGAAGTGTTGGAGTTTTTGAAGACTGTCTTTTTTTTTTTAAGGGTTGTATTTTATTTTATTTTATTTTTATTTATTTTTTATTTTTATTTATTTATTTTGGTTTTTCGAGACAGGGTTTCTCTGTGTAGCTTGGCGCCTTTCCTGGATATCACTCTGTAGACCAGGCTGGCCTCAAACTCACAAAGATCCACCTGCCTCTGCCTCCCCAGTGCTGGGATTAAAGGCGTGCACCACCACCGCCCGGCTTGTATTGTATTTTATACTATGCTATTAACATGAGACTTTGAGGAGGTGGGATGGAAATTTATGGCTCAAATTGATGTGTTTGTGTTTCAAGTTGGCAAGGGATGGACTGTGCTGGTTAGCTTAACTGTAAACTTGCCACAACCTACTCTCCCCTGGGAAGAGTCCTTGTCTAGACCAGGTTGGCTTGTGGACATGTCTGTGGGGGGATTGTCTTGGTCATTAATTAACCTGGGAAAACTCAGCCTACTGAGGGCAGCACCATTCCCTAGGCAGGGACTCCTGAACAGTCCACGAAAGGAGAAACAAGCCAAAAGGATGCATTTACTCTCTTTGCTCTTATCTGTGAATGTGATGTGTCTGTTTTAAGTGCCGACCTTTAGTTCCCCACAATGATAGGCTATAACCTGCTATCATAAGCCAAAGACCCCTCCCCACAAAAGACTTTTCAAACAAAGATGTCATGTATAGAGGACAAGGCTCAAACTGGACAACCTACCTGCAAACACAGAATCTGCCACCCAGAAGCTGTGATGAAGCCATCAGTTAAATGATTCCCAAAGGAAGAAAGGATTAAAGTGACATAGAGGGACACCCACTCTGACAGGATTCATTGTGATGACTACCTTCTACTTTGGGTCTCTTTCTATGTTCCAGGCAACAGCTGCTCCCACTTTACAGTTGTGGGTACAATGGGTCCTAGTAAATCCCGTGTAATGGATGCATTCATGGGCTCCAGCCTTTTAACAATCTTCTTAATTAGGGTGCTGTCCTTTTAAGCAAAGCATTTACACAAGTCACTTTATTGCATTTGAATTCAAAATTAGCTTCAATAGACTTAATATAATTTTATGGGCTTTTTAAAAATTGCTGTACAATGAAGGGAATTTATTTCATCATCATTATGGAGTTAGTCCTGTGGATACTTAACAGCCGTTGGTGCAGAAGCCTAGGAAATGCTCTGAAGAAGGTAGGACCTTACACATGTGGTTGATGGTTGTGGTTTTGCTGGTCTTGCCTTTATTATTATAGCCTGATTCTGAGAGCCTCGGTTTTCTTATCTGAAAGATGAGGCCAGGAGCTTCCTTGCCTCAAAGCAATTGTGAGCAACACCAAGTGAAATATCCTGCATGAAAGGGCTTTACCAGGCATATAGATCTGTGTGTGTTTCTGTTTTTTTTGGGGTCAATATGTAAATCCCCCTTTGAACATGGGTGAAATGGACCTTGATGGACACCAGGTTTCCCCTGTCCACACACAGCACAGTTAGATATGTCCTCATCTGTGTCGTTTCTAAATTTGAAAGACAAAGATTAATGAAGTAGGCCACAGTATCTTCCAAATAACGCCATATTGTTCCAATGCACATCTGTTGTCAGTCTTCATCACTGTGTATCATAGCACCATAAACCGTATCATGTGACCATATGACATATGATCATACATTATAGTGATATTTTATTTGCACTGAAATGTGATTTGTATGTTAATAAATAAAGTTGCCCAGGCATCAGAGCTATTAGCAAGCCATAGCGAAAGCTGGGTGGTGGTGGTGCACGCCTTTAATCCCAGCACTTGGTATGCAGAGCTAGGTAGATCTCTGTGTGTTCAAGGATACAGCCAGCATTGGAGACACACGCCTTTAATCTCAATACCAACCATAGAAGACCTGGAGGTCCGTACAGACAGTGACTAGGAGGTCATGTGGTTGGGTGTACAACCAATGATATGGCAGAATAGAAACTCTATAAAAAAAAAAAAAAAAGACAGACACAGGAAGTAGGTCTCTTTCGGAGAGAGAGGACCACCGCGAGACGAAGGGTAAGGTTTTTAGCTCTTAGCTATTGCTCTGACCTCTTGGCTTTCTTCTTTGCATTGGTTCTGTGTTTCTTATTGAATAAGACGGTTACTTCTATAATACATCATAGTCACAGGCAAGAGAGGCGACTCGGTGGGGAAAGGCAACCGGAAGACCTGACTTTGGTTCCCTGAAATGTCCTAAAATGCTGATATGGTAACATACCTTTGTAATCCCAGTGTTCCTAGAGTTACACGGGAGGTGGAGACAGGAGAACTAACTGGAAGCTCGTAGCCTGGAGTGGGACAAAGTGGCAGAAACAACAAGAGAGACCCTCAACCACGGAAGAAGGTGAGAATCAGTTTCCCAAAGTTGTCCTCTCGGGCTGGTAGGATGGCTCGGCTGGTAAAGGTGCTGCCACCTAGCCTGACAACCTGAACTCAGTCCCTGCACCCCATACGGTAGAGGGAGAAAACAGACCAGCAAAATGTATCTTCTGACCTCCGCATGTCCACTGCGTGTGCCCACGTGCGTGTAGATACTCACACACAAACCTACTCCTACGCAAAGTAAGTGACAGAGCAAGGTAGCTATTTTCTGATTTCCCATATGTGTTGTAGCAGGGGCATCCCCATACCCACACACCATACACATACACACTCAAAAATAATAATATTTAAGATCATGCAGTGAATGTGTTTGGCTACCTGCATAAAAGTATGAGGCCCTGGGTTCCATCTCATGTACAAAAAAATGGCAATAAATCCATGTGTCCAGCCCAGCTGTTTTACTTCCTTCTTAGAGACAAGTCAAAGTTTCACTTTAAAGTGTGTAGACTTGGAGGTGACAGCTGACGGTCAAAAAGAGTCATAGACTATAGGTTTGAACCAGATCGTCTTAACACAGTACCTGGGGTAAGTTTGAACAAGTTTTACTCTATCTGCTGGGGCTTCAGTTTGCCAAAGTCTTAAAATGGAGATAACATCTGCTTCACAAGGCAAACATCAAAGATTAAAGATAATGCATGATAAGAAAGCTTTAGAAAGATTAATGGCAGGGCCTGATTCTGTTGATTTCCTCTCACAGACATGGACACATGTCCTTATTTATTGGCATCTCATTGATAATAGAACACCTTGACTACACTCTTAGCTCAAATACTGACTGGCCAACGTCTTTTCTGTAGATGGGGGGGGGGGGGGGGGTTGGGAGACAGTCTTTGTTTTTTGGGTTTTGTCCCCTCCTCACCAACTTTAACACTTAATTTAATAGTGGCCGTTCCCTTCTTGGCTGACCTCTCAATTAAATATCAAAACAGAGTCATGTGCCGATTTTGACTCCATCTAGCAGCTGTCTGGATAATGAAGCTCTTATATCACCTAATATGGCCCTGGGAATCCCTGCCACAGGAAGGGAAAAGTGAAATATGGTCTGGTTTTGCTCCTCGGTGTGACTGACGGAAGTGTGGAGACAACTCCTTTTCCACATCAGCCCTCCCAACTTGGAAGGCCGTTTGCCGGTGTAAGCCAAAGCTCCATACAGAGGCATTTCCTTTAATGCAGCTCAGAGAAGAAATGTTCAACTCCAAAGATAACAGCATGAAAACCTATATTGTATGGGATGGAATCGGCCACTGTTTAATGTTTGAGGGAGACAAACACCACTCTTCCTCACCCATGTTCTGACTGAGAACTAGTTGAGGGACGAAAGAATGGATTAAGGCCGGTAGAGAATCTTTATTATGATAACGTCTATATTAAGAGCATGGCTTCTGGCACTGTATGGATGCCTGTCATCTCTGACTTGGGAAGCTGAAGACAAGGAATTGATTACTTGAGCCCTGAATTTCAAAACCAGCCGAGGTATCATAGTGAGACTTCCCCTCTCCTCTCAAATGGAGGAGAAGGAAGAGGAAGAAGGAGATGAAGGAAGAGGGGATAAGGAAGATGAAGAGGCAGCTGACAGCTGAGCGGCTTCCTAAGAATTTTTAACTCTTGTACCTTACATGCCCCAAGCAAGCAGACGAGACACATTCAGCCAGGACTCCTCTGCTGACTTCTCACATGTATTAAAGACACATGGGGACCTCTGTTCTCTGCAGGTGAACAAATACCCAGGAAAGATGAAGAAAGAGGAGATGAACTCAGGGATGCCTGTCCAGGCCCTCCTTTTAAATTCACCCTGAGGAGGAATCGAGGATAGAAGACTGAAAACAAGAACAGAAAGAATACCATGCTTGTGAAAGTCCCTCCCCACAGAAGGGCCATCAGTTCTGGCAGAGAAGGGGTCCTCAGTTAGAGAGAACCTTTCTTTCATCTTGAGAGTGAATTTCAGCTGGACAGTCAACTCTGGAAGTCCGCAGCGTGTAGCATTTGTGCTTCTTAAGGCTGACAAGTGGGCTAGAACATCCATATTTTAAGAACACTTGTATATTGCAAAATATTTGGCTGCCACATGCTTCCCCTGCCTTCTTGCAAAGCGTTGTCCTCCGGGCTATCTGCACTGCTCATTATAAATCCATCCATCAACTCCAGCCTCGCAAGACAACAGGGGAAGAGCAGTTGGAAATGGAAGGATTGAGCAACGACTGGTCTCCAGATCAGAGGCAATGCTGTGAGACACAGGGAGATGGCAACACCCTCCCCCACCCCCTCCCACCCCACCCTGGCTCCCTCCGCCTGGATCGTTTCTTAGTGTTCCTGGTTCTGCTGGCAGGAATCCTACTGAATTCAGGAAAACCATATGAAATCCATCCCGGGTGTTGCCAAAATAAATTGTTCATCATATCAGATGTAACACTGAAGAGAATTCATCACAGTCAGTTTTCTGTTTTGGAACTGCCCCCTTTGCTTCCTTCGGGATCTCATGCAAGGAGTAGAGGCCTATGCTGTACACGCCACGTCTTGTTATCTGCCAAAGAGGAGAGATCCAGAGGCTTGGGGGCCAGGCAGGGTTCATGGGGTTGGGGTGAGGGCACCCCAATACTAACAAAAGATGTTTCTGTAGTCCAATTTTAAATAGCCCTCTGGAGTTATTAATTGTCTCGACTCCTTTAGAGTTTGGGAGTGTGAGACCCTCATGAAAGTTGGACTGGAACCGTGTATAGAGGACACGGAGTTTTGTACCTTGGTGTTTCAATACAGTTTCTTCAGCTGCCAAAACTACACAAGGTGGCTGCAATTGCTTCCATACCTACTTCAATTATGTAGAAGCCAGCTCACCCAGGCAGTTCCAGGACTGCCATTTCTCACTTGCAGGAGAAAGGAAGAAGTCGATGAAAACCAGGAAAGTCTTGATCCAGATTTTCTTTTTCAACTTTTTATTGATTCTTTGTGAATTTCACATTGTGCACCCCAGTCCCACTCATCTCCCCCTCCCTCCATATCTGCCCTCTGCCCTTTCCTCCTCCCCCTGCCCCCCAAACAAAACAAAACAAAACAAAAATCTCGATATGGAAGTTGCAGGGTGTCACACGGTAGACCTTTTTGCCTAAACAGCTTTACTTGCAAATGTTGGTTGCAATGAGTCATTGGACTGGTTTGAGGCCTCTGGTTTCTGCTACACTATCAATACTGGGCCCTCGCTGGGACTCCTCTCGGGTATCCTGTTGTTGTCCCGAGGCACGGAGATCCTGCAGTTTTGGTTCTGCAGAACCAGCCCCCTTCATACGCTCCAGCAGTTCGTGGATGGGGTGGGTGTTGCGTGGGCCAGCAGCTCAAAGTCCTGGATCGGGACCTGGGTGGTAGCTGAGTTCGTCAGCCCATCCGCTGTCCTTCACCCATGACTCCAGAGCCAGCTCTCTTGCTTTGTGGGGTGAGGGGCGGGGCCAGCTCTCCTGCCTATGGTAACTGGAAAGGGGCAGGACCTTTCTACTGCGTTCCTGCCTTCTGGGCCAGCTCTCCCTCACCCACCACACCAGCACCAGTCCTCCGTCACTGCCCTGGTGAGGGGCAGAACCAGCTCGCCCGCTTTGCCCAGGTGAGTGATGGGGCCAGATCTACTGCCTGTGGCAACTGGCATGGTGTGGACCAGCTCTCCCACACTCACGCCATTGGGGACAGTTCTCTCTCATTCACACCAGCTCTCCAGCACCATCCCGGGGAGGGGTAGGGCCAGCTCTCCTGGCTGCCCTCATCCCCTCAGGGCCAGCTGTCCTGGGCCCACACCATCAGGTTTAAGTTGCAAAGTTTAGGTTACGGCTGAATCTGTTAGTTGAATTTTGTTGTTGGCTTTGGGTGTTCAATGGCTCTGAAAGTATTTTGAAGAAAAAAAGTAATAATTAGGACTATACTGAAAAAACTCCTTGTGGGCAACTTTTGATAACTAAAATAATCTACTTATTGACATTTCTCTAGGTCTTATTAATACCATATTTCAGGAAAATGAAGAGGAGAGGTATTTTATTATTATTTAATTTTGCTTGCTTGTATGTGTCCCTCTGCATGTTTGTGAGTTTACCTGTGTGTGTGTGTGTGTGTGTGTGTGTGTGTGTGTGTGTGTGTGTGCTGGAGGTCCAAAGTTGATGTCCGGTGTCTTTCTTGATCCCTCTCTGGTTGATTGATTTACTAAGGCAGGGTCTCTCAACGACCCTGAAACTGTCTGATTGACTAACTGGCTTGCCTGGGAGTCCCTGGCCTCTGCTTCCTGAGTGCTGAGATTGAGGGCAAGTGGCTGTCATACCTGACCAGTTTGACATGAGAACCCCATGATCCTCAGGTTTACACAGCAGGCATTTTATCTACCCAGCGTCTTCCCACCCCACTGAATGATTGATTGATTGGTTGGTTGGTTGATTGATTTAACGTATGTGTATGTGAGACACACACACATACACAGAGAAAGATAGAGACAGACAGACAGACACACACACTCACACACACACACACACACACACACACACACACCAGAGAGAAAACCATAGCACGCAAGTGTGTAGAAATCAGAGCACAGAGGACAACCTCCAGTGTCGTCCTTGATGTCCACCTTGCTTGAGATGGGTTTCTGCTTCATCACTGTGCACTCCAGGATAGCTGGCCCTCTTCCTGTCCATCTCCCTTCTCACTCTATGGGTGCTAGGATCCCAGACGTGTTGGGGATGATGGGACCTACCTTCAATACTGTGGTAACACTTAGTGAGTCACACAGGTCAGCCACTCACCAGGTATTCAGTATACTAGCATCATTCCCTTTTCTACAAGTATTTAAGGATGGACCCCTGATTTTAGATATGACTTACATTGGATCCTATGTAACATATCATATTACACTTCAAAGTATGATGAGGAATTCTCTTCTGACCCAGCCTCTTGACAGTGTCCAGAACCAAGGAACTGACTATGCAACCCTGAAAATGGGAAAATGGGAGGGGATCCTTATATTTGAGAATTAAGGATTTATTATTTGATCGATTCAAAGGCCCAGCTTAGCTTCTAGAATTTTTGTTAGCTTCCTGGGCTGTCACAAGAAATTGCTGCATCATGTTGATGACTTGACAGGAGAGAAATTTGTCTCCTTGTAGTTCCAGGACCTAGAACCTAAGATCAAGCATTGGCTGGGCCATGCCTACCCTTCAGGTGGTGGGTTCAAATCCTCCCCTTGTCTCTGGCCAGGCTGGTAGCTCCAAGCAATCTTTCTGTCTCCATGGCTTGTAGCCATACCACTGTAACCTCTGTAGGCATCCTCAAATCCCTTCTCCCCTCTGTGTGTGTGTGAGTGAGTGTGTGTATGTGTGAGACAGAGAGTGTGAGACAGTGTGTGTCAGAGAGTATGTATGTGTGTGGAGTGTGCGTGTTTATGTGTGTCTGTGTATGTATTTCTGTCTGTCTTCACTGGATTTTGCATCCACTCTAAGCCAGCATGATCTCATCATAACTCACAGCACTACAATACATAAAGTCCCTCTTTCTGGATAAGGTCATGGTCTAAGGTTCTTAGTGATCAAGTTTTGGTTGGGGAACCCCATCTAACCCAAAAGAGTTATTACAGGTCTGTTTTTCCACAGTAGTATCAGGCCATGATTGCTATATACTGATTTGTCTTCAGACAATGACTTCTGTCCTTCCCAGTAGCCAGGGGCCTCAAGTCCCTTCTACCTGCAAGGGATGAATCTTTGGGAGCCCAGGCCTTCATGGCTGCATGCATTTTTATTTTATTTTATCTTAGAAATCAGAACACTGTTGAATAATTCTCTGCATGGGGCTATACTTTGCCATTTGGGACATTTTCTATTGAGTAATGCAATATTTTCACTCAGAAAATACATTTCAAGTTCCAAACAGGCAATTTACGAAGTATTTTCGGAACGCTGTTGGCGCTGTGTTCCGGGATGCCTGCATTGTTGATGAGACATCACGCAGGGCTGAGGATGCCATCAGAGCCACAGTGGGATGTCTGAATTACTGCTGCCTATCCAGATAATGCCGTCTTCTTCTCCTCCCTTTTTTTTTATTAAGTAAGTATCAGCCAACATAAGTTTATTTTTTAATTTTTGGCAGATGCACATAAGTCCACTTACTAGACTGTATAAGATTGCAACACAGAAACAATTTGAATATGAGTTTTCTTAGTATGGATTCTTCATTAGAGTCTGGGACAAGGCCTCAGGTCCAGGGGGTTTGATTGGGAGGTAATCTCAAGGAGTAGGAGTTGGTAGCGAGAATGAGAGGAAATGGCAGGGGAAAAAAAAATAGAGCTCCACAGTCAAAGTCAAGGCCACTGCCAAAGACCTCGGGGTCCTGATGCTGCAAACTTGGGAAAGTGTAGAGAAAACTTGCCCCGAATTGTCCTCTGGAGCAGGGGAAGGCTGTAGATTCTTCTAGTTGCCTCCCACGTGGAAGGAAGGGAAGTTGAGCTATCTCAGGCTCTCTAATCTGTGCCCATTTGGAAGTCGTTTCAACCGGATGTTCTTACAACTCACTGTTGGCACTAACTACCTAAGCCTTAACTCTCCAGGAAGCACTCCCACCTCTGCAGCTCAGTAAGGTCCGGGCTGAGGGAAGGGCAGACACCAAGGGCATTCGTTACATTAGGATTCCTCCTTCTCCTCCTCCTCCCCCTGTGTGTGTGTGTGTGTGTGTGTGTGTGTGTGTGCGCGCGTGCAGGGGGAACCAGTATGAGTGCCTGTATATACATGCAGAGGTCAGAGGAAGGTGTGGGTGGCTGGCCCTGTCACTCTTCACCTTACTCCCTGGAGACAATGTCTGTCAGTTACTGAACCTTGAACTTGGCGGGCAACCACCAAGCCCCACGAGATCCTCCTACCCCTATCCCCCACAGTGCTTGTATAGGGGGTGATAGATACACATGGGCGTGCTCCACTTTTCCATGATGCTGGCGATTTGAACTCAGGTCCTCAAGCTTGTGCAGCAAGCACTGTCCCCTTCTGAACCATCTCCCTTACGTCGGAATTCCTTCTTCTAAAAAATACACAATAGCATCGTCATTTGTGGTCATCATCTGAAACTCAAATGCCCTATGGATTGAGACTGGAATACTCTCTGTGTGTGTGTGTGTGTGTGTGTGTGTGTGTGTGTGTGTGTGTGTGTGTGTGTGTATGAGAAACATAATTGATGAATTTGTCATTGAGATAATTTATGTCATACCTACAAACACCAAAAAATCCCTACCAAGATGCGAGCGAGGAAAGGCTTGAGTCTACTATGGGGTATCCTCTTTGCTTCAGCAGCCCGCTGTAGTCCTGGGCAGGCTGCCTCCCTCCAGTGGCTGCCTCCCTCCCTCCAGTGGCTGCCTCCCTCCAGTGGCTGCCTCCCTCCAGTGGCTGCCTCCTTAGGGATTCTTGCTGGGTGGCAGGAGCAGAGGTGACCTGTGGCGCTCCATCAAGACACACGGAGGAAAACCAAGGAGGTATTCTACCACTGACCGTGGACGCCCCCAGAGAAACTGCTCGTAAAGGTCCTGTTCTAGGTAGTCAAAGAAGACGGCATAGGACGTAAGATTTTGGGAAGGACTAAGGCAAGCAGAGCCCAGATGGTGACTCTGACATTTGTTTGCATACGCACCAGACACTTGCGTCCATTTGTAGTTGATGCTACCGTTTCGTGGCATCTAAGCGGGCCGCCAGGTCCTGACTCTAGCAGTGCCAATACATCTTTGAACTTTGCATTGTTTTGAATGATTTCATATGAAAATGACATTAAACGAACATTCTAATTTCATGACTACAAGAAATTTCAGCATTGAATTGATGAGTGAAAATGAGTTATTATACTTGCCAAATATAATTTCAGCTGTTGTAATTTTAAAAATAGTTTTTAAACAGGTTCGTCAAGTTTTACTCTCCACTCACTGCTAAGGTTCTTGCCCAAAGTCATACTCTCGTATTTGAAGAGGTGCCCATTACAGTTGCGACCAACAATGTCATGCAGCCCCACGTACAGAAATTTCTGCTGGGGACATCTCCTCATAAAAGCAAGAGCAGGAGCCTCATTAGCAGAATCAAAGTGTTTTGTTGAGAATGTTACATGAATACTGGAGTCTGAGTAGTCCTGAGACATCGCCTTCTATTTTCTGTGTCATCACTATGGGGCTCCCCCAAAACTTCCTCATCACCCACAAATACCGTCTTACAAACATTGCCCGTGCACCATGTCGTGAAAATCCAGGGAGAGCCATAGAAGTACAGCGGTGGACCATCCCACAGGTAGGCGCAGACCCCAAGCCGATGGGTAAGATGCTTAATGACATCACTGAGTGCCCACCATCCCTTCCGTCTTTGACTCCGTCTTCCTCTGAACTTCGTTTTTTTCTAATAGTGTGTCTCCTAGTGCATATATGATGGCTGTGGCAGCTCAAACACTGTACCTCCAGACAACAACACCCAAAGTTCAAGAGAGAGAACGTCCTCTCTGTGGGCCACTGTAAAGGCAAAGAAAGGCTTCATAGAAACTTCCTAGCAAACTGTCCCTCGAATCTCAATGGGCAGAATGTTTCCATGTGCCTCTCCAGGAAGAGAGTCACCACTGAGGTCAGCGTGTTGACTTCACTATAGCCCTCAGAAGTGGATAAATCAGAAACGCTCTTTTAAAAGCCACGGGCAGAGCCTACCAAGCAATCTGTCCCACTGAAAGGAGCCGGTGGCGGCATCCAGCTTGTAATACGATGCGGTGCCTGATGCCCACCAGGAAGTATTCGCAAAGAAGCGGGATTCTGAACCCAAATCTTCCCAAGTCTCCAGATGCAGCAACAGTTAAATCCCGGGACCAAGGAGCTACTCAAACAACAGCATTATGGAAAAACCTCCAAATCCAGGATAGAACCGTCTATGAGCACACACCCTGTTTTACCTTGTCCCACCCCAACGCATCTGTGGCATGAAGAAAAAGGAAGAGGAGGAAAAGATTAGTCTTCAGCACTGGGGCTGGAAGGGAACTAAGTCTTCTTGAGACACAGGAAATGATACAGGTAGGGTTCTGTTGACAGGGGCAGAGGCAGGGAGGGTGGACTAGAGGCGGTTACTAGGTGGTCACTCATGTGTTAGTGCATCAGCCTGAGACATCTGGTCAGGAACCTTCCCAGCTGTGCAGACTTAGACTTAGTTTATTAACCTCTTTGCCTTCAAGTCTACTAGGATATGTGGCTTAGTTCCATGATCTCCCACCATGTCTCCTGTCCTTCCTTTATAACGGAATATGCTCTTTGCTTTAGCTTATCATAAGGGAGCCATACTCTACAAACAGATCTTGGGAACAGTTATGACAGTTGGTGGACAGGCAGAGCCATCCAGTGAAGGGTCCTGTTGCTCCCTAAGGAGTGTCACAGACTTAGAATATTGCTAGAGAAGGTGATACTTGACTACTCAGACAGTATTGGATGATGACGTGGTACAAACATCAATTTGAATGTTCTGAGACATTTATGCTCTCCTGCCCCATTACTCATACACATACCCATATAGTAGGTTGGCTATGAGTAGAGACAGGCCCATTGGATCCCACCGGACACATATAAGCATCTTAATTACTCTAGAGAGCACAGGAAAGCAAAACCACAACTTTCCTTTACCTATCCTTGGAGCCCTGACTGATCTAAACTCTCTCTCTTTCCCTGGATTCTTCTGTTTTCATTCCACTCATTTTCCATGGAAAACCCGGCATTTGTCCGCATTAGAATCAGAGCAAAATCACATGGACAGATGAAATCCAAGGAAAGGCTCCCATGGCCAGCATGGAGAGGGTGAGTATTTTCACAAGAATCAGGCCTGTCAGAAGACATCATGATGCTATGATGTCTCTTTCATGGTCTGGCCCATCAGGAAGAAGGGAGCAAAGGTTAGGAAAAATTAATTTGCATTCTGCTATGGGGCATCCTTTCAAACACAGTTAGTTTTACACAGTATTCATCAGATCTTGTATTTGCAAAAAGATAAAGTGGCCTATTAGTCCATAAGGTCTCTTCTGCCTTTCAAAGCACGTGGGGTGTTTTAGCAGGGGGGACAAATGAATTGCACACTCTCCTATAAATTATGTAATTGGAAAGCAATAAATTTAAAGATCTAAATGGAATAGAATAAAGAAGGTGTCCAACAATGACTTCTCTAATTAATAACCATTTATGTCTCCCAGCTGGTAAAATGCTAGAACAAATGTGATCACTTTTAATTGTAAAGCATTTCCACTTTGTAAGGAGAATTATTTATTTCATTTGGGGGAAATGAGAGTTATACACAGTGTTTAATCAAACTGGAACAATTCAGAACTAAAAGAACCACCACACTAAAAATCACAGCAGTGCTGCGAAGAGTTAATTCATCCTGTAGTTAAAAAACCCGATCTTGCTACAGAACTTGGCCTCGTGACTTGTTCCTAATCAGCCAAAAATTAAGCATCAAGGCAATAGCAGCATCCATCCCTGCAAGTATAATATACATACAAAATATACAGCATGCATAGTATCCCCAAACTGTTGGGTTCACTAGGGAAAGCGGTTGTTGTGCAAATTGAAGGAGCTGAATTTGGATTCCCAGCACTCACATAAAAATCAGGCATGATGGCACATATCTGTAATCAGCCTGTCTGAAATGACAAGGCCCAGGCTCAGTGAGAGACCCTCTCACAAAAAAACACTAAGGTAGAGAAGTGAATAAAGAAAACATCAAGACTGTCAGCTTTTGGTCTCTACAAATTCCTGCACAGTCAAGAGCGCGGGCGCGCACACATACACACATGTGTGTATACATACACACACACACACACACACACACACACACACACACACACACACACACACTTGTTACCGTTTTGAAAGTTCTTAAATGTTAGTGTTGTGGAATAATTTTTTTGTACACTATGAAAATGTGTCACTCTGATTGGCTTAATAAAAATCTGAATGGCCAATAGCTAGGCAGGATTTCTGGGCAGAGAGGATACTGGGAAGAAGAAGAGAGAGACAACAGGAGATGCAGAGCAAACAGAATAGGCATTATGGAGGTGTAATAAAGCCAGAAGGCAGAAGGTGAATTAATAGAAAGAGGTCCATTTAAGTTATAAGAGCTAGTTAGAAACAAGCCTAAGCTATCAGCTGAGCTTTCATAATTAATAATAAGTCTCTGTGTCATTTATTGGGGAGCTGATGGTCCTGATAAGAAGTTCAACTACATATTAGCACCTTTATATATTTATTTATTTATTCATTTATTTATTTGGTCATTTTGGTTTTTTGAGACACTATCTCATGTAGCCTAGGTTGACTTTACTCTGTGACCAAGGTTGGCCTTGAACTTCCAATCCTCCTTCCTGAGGATCTGATTGTCAAGTCAGCTGCAGATATAACCACTTTACCTTTTCTTTTCTGGTGCTGAGGTGTTTCCTTTCTTCCCACGGTCTCACTACACTGTTTCTAATCTCCACTAACACACATTCATTTCTAAGCCCAAGTGTTCTTGCCTTGCTGCTGACGTGGGGAGCAAGGCCTTCGGATTCTATCCGGGGTCTGAAACTGACTTGCAGGTTACTCTGCTTGTGTCTTTTGAGGGTTGACTAGAGTCCTTTCTAGTACTGAAGCTTCAGAGTTCCTCTTTGTTGCTGGTCATGAACGAGTGTGACACATTCTTCAGCTATTTTGTCGTATGTATTGGTGATTGTTCTCTTTGCTCTATTTAGCATAGTAAATTATATTGATTTTCTAAAGGTTTATTTTTGGTTATATGTGTGTCGTGTGTATACATGAATGTAGGTACCCACGGAGACTAGAAGAAGGCATCAGATCCCCTGGAGCGGCTGGAGTGTCAGGCAACCGCCAGCTGCCTCACATGGGTTCTGGAAACCCACTCCAGTCTTCTCCAAGAACAGCAAGCACCTTTAGCCCCTGAGCCTGCCCCCTCCAGCTCCTGTATTGACTTTCTAAGGTTAAAACCATTTTGAGTTCCTGAGATTAACTCAACTTGACCACAATGGATACTTTCTTATGTATTGCTGAGTTAACCTTTGCCAGTATTCTGTTAAGAATGTTCGTGAACGTGGGCCACGAGCGTAGTACATGCCTGTAATTCCAGCACTCTGGGCTGAGTCTAGAGGGTCACCACAAGTTTGAGGTCAACCTAAGCTATGCAGCAAACCTTGCCTCAGATTCCCTCTGACCCCTAAGTTTATAAACGGTTCTAGTGATTATCTCTCTCTCTCTCTTTTTTGTTTGTTTGAGATGGGGTATTCAATATAGATTTCTGGCTGGCCTGAAACTCATGATATAGACCAGGCTGGCCTCTAACTCAGCCTGCCTCTGCCTCCAAAGTGCTAAAATTAAAGGTGTGAGCCTCCATGCCTAGCCTGTTTCTAATTTTTTTTTAAAAAAATAAAAATATGTTGATCTCTTAAAACAAGTGTTTGGAAAGGATTTATCGAAGATCAGTATTGTTCACTCCTTGATTAAATTATAGTAAATATTTGATAGAATTCATCAGCAAAATATCTGGATCTAGAATTTCCTTTGCAGAAAAAAAAATTAAATACAAATTCAATCTCTCTCTCTCTCTCTCTCTCTCTCTCTCTCTCTCTCTCTCTCTCTCTCTCTGTCTCTCGGTGATTGTCATTGTCCCCATGTGGAGGTCAGAAGGAGATCTGTAGGAGTTAGTTCTGCCCATCTACCATGTGGGATGCAGGGATTGAACTCAGGCCATCCAGCTTGCCATCAAGTACCTTTACCTGTTGAGACACCTCACTAGCCCCAAATTTAATTCCTTTAATAGATTTAAGGCTATTCGTATTTTCCATTTTAACTTGTGTCAGTTTAAGAAATCTGTACTGTGAGCCTGTAAATTCTAAATTGTTAAATTTATCATAAAAAAAAGAACCCTTCTAGAACATTTTTGTGGCCATCAACTTGAGAGCTATTCCAACTTCAGTTCTTGATATTCATAATTCATGTTCTCTCTCTTTCATTCTTGCCCGATCTACCTATGGTTTTATCAATTATGGAAGGCTGAGAAGGCAAATAATGCATTATTTACAAAGCCTTTAATTACTTGTGCACTAAGTGCTGGCAGGGTTTCTGCTAGAGGACTCTGTAATGAAGCATCTACTGAGTGTAAAATCCTATTACTGTTTCATTAGTTCATGGTGTGGTCATTTACTATTCATAGAGGAAACTGATGTGATGAACACATAGGCTATGCAGTAAAAACACAATCCGTTTAACTCAAATCAGTCATTATGATATCAGGGTCCGACAATGCGTTCTAGCAGCTCTGGACTCTGGACAGAGTTGTGTTCAAATGTCAGAGTGCCTGCTAGCGAGGGATTTTAAACACTTTGCCTTATTTTTCCAAGCATCTAATATTGTTAGAGTTACATAGGAAGATCCCTTTAAAACACTAAGTGCAATTATTGACGTGCACTGTAAAACTTGGGGCTACTATCTCTACTGCTGTAAGTAGCCTGGTCAGATTTCATCTTAGGTAAGCATGTGTGTGTGTGTGTGTGTGTGTGTGTGTGTGTGTGTGTGTGTGTGTGTGTGTGTGTGTGTGTGTGAGAGAGAGAGAGAGAGAGAGAGAGAGAGAGAGAGAGACAGAGACAGAGACAGAGACAGAGACAGAGAGAGAGAGATGCTGTCTCAGAGATCTTTGCGTTCTGTCCTTGGCTTTGTATAAAACGTTGCTTAGCATTGTTTTCCTAGCTCTGGAGTTGTAAGCTGTAAATTATCTCCGGGGAAGCTGTTGGCACCGCAGGGTCGCATGTTAGGTTGAAGTGGTGTCTGCCCCGTTTTCATTTGCACACTTCTTGTGCAATACTGTAGGGACAAAGGGGACTGCCAAGACTCTTTCCATATGTTCTTGAAAATTATCTAACCACGACCAAAAAGAAATTAAAATACAACCCCAAGCAAACAGGAAACTGACTTTTTCTTTTGGGAACTTAGTCAAAAGCCAACATTTTGTGGTTTGTATGAAGATTCCTCTCACAAAGTTCAGAAATTCATCATACAAAGTGCTTTGTTTTCTGCCTTTTTTCTAGGCTACATGAAAAGCAGCTCCTTCTTTTACTTTATGGACGCTGGTGATGGCAACACCCACCGAACTCTTACTAAATGCCTTCCTTCACATATATATTCTTTATAATATATATTATTTTTCGTAAGATAATGTCATAGAAGTACCAGACAGCCACACTGGCTTCAGGCAACTATAAATAATTTCTCCATCCATAACCAAATACAGGTACCTGGCATGCTATTTCTACAGCCTATAAATCATTATTTAGTCAGAGGAAGAGTCAAGCATGGGCAAGCCTGGACTGAAGATGTCTCCTCCGTGGAGAGACTCTTGGTCTATGTACATAATTGCTCACATTTGACTCCATCCATAGCTAGGATAAAGCTCATGAGCTCTGCTCCAAACTCATGGGAATTTTTTTTTTTTACTTTACTGGAGAGCCACAGCTGGGCATTTATTTGAGGAAGAAGTGAATAAGTACACACATCTCCTTGTTTCCACAACTAGAGTCCTTTTCCCATCTTTGAATGTTCCCGTGCCTCTCGGTGGCTGTCATCTGCGTG